>NC_074681.1:40393924-40471424 GCF_029448725.1 Salvelinus fontinalis
TCAAAACTATTAATTATCAACACATGTTTTGTGTGTGCAATCTTATAATTTATTGGACTGTACGCAATTTTCTGTACGTTGTGTCGCAGTGAAATGGTGGACCATTCTACTCGGGAGTGTTTCTACACTCCTAATCATTGTGCACAGTGGAAACCCGTCATTCAAATCAGCTTTTGCAGTAACGATTTTTTCGCGGCACAAATCATTCTTCATTGACAGCATGGCCAATGTTGAATGTTTATCATTTAAACTAGGAAAAGAGAACCTTAATCTTAGACCTGGGACAACACAGCCACTCCAGTGAATAGCAGGCTAATGTTTTGAGCTCCACATTTTTAGCAATGGGGGGGCTTGCCTGTTTTGCATGCTATTTTGGAATTAATACGTGTCACATATCAGTTTGCAATAATGTAAAAAATATATATATATATCACTGAGTTAATAAAGCCGCATACAAACATGGTCTCTTTTTTGTTTTATTGAGTAACGCAGCTCCAAAATGCAGGTGTTTCAGCCTAGCTCAGTGCTTTCTGTGGTGGTGGGGCAAGCCAGCAGAAAATATGAAGCGTTGCGCTGTGATTGGCTCAGTGTTTTGTCACTCATGGGAACACTATGTCACCGCCAAGTCTAAGGGTAGAGCTCGAAAATTCAAACACCTTGGGTGCTGCCATAGAGTTACATTAGAAGCCCTCAAGGCCAGGTACTACAGACAGATCTACCTATCAATTTAGCATTTTGTTGGTATTTTGGTCCATTAACATTCGTATTTTCAAAAGGTAAAATGAACAATTTCCAAAACTTTAGGAAAATTTATATGTCTTTATGTAACGGATGTGAAATGGCTAGCTAGTTAGCGGGTGCGCGCTAGTAGCATTTCAATCAGTTACGTCACTTTCTCTGAGACTTAAGTAGTGTTGCCCCTTGCTTTGCAAGGGCCGTGGCCTTTGTGGAGCGATGGGTAACGACCGTGCTTCGTGGGTGACTGTTGTCGATGTGTGCAGAGGGTCCCTGGTTCGCGCCCGGGGCGAGGGGACGGTTTAAAGTTATACTGTTACATTGGTGCCGTGACCCGGATCACTGGTTGCTGCGGAAAAAGGAGGAGGTTGAAAGGGGGGTGAGTGTAACGGATGTGAAATGGCTAGCTAGTTAGCGGGTGCGCGCTAGTAGCATTTCAATCAGTTACGTCACTTGCTCTGAGACTTAAGTAGTGTTGCCCCTTGCTTTGCAAGGGCCGTGGCTTTTGTGGAGCGATGGGTAACGCTGCTTCGTGGGTGACTGTTGTCGATGTGTGCAGAGGGTCCCTGGTTCGCGCCCGGGTCGGGGCGAGGGGACGGTTTAAAGTTATACTGTTACATTTAGTTTGTCATACTACCGTCATATACATTTTAATGACTTTTAACCACTTTAAAATGGAAATGCAGTACCTTCAGAAAGTATTTACACCCCATTGATCTTTTCCACATATTATTGTGTTACAGCCTGAATTTTAAAATGTATTAAATTTAGATTTTTTGTCACTGGCCTACACACAATACCCCATAATATCAAAGTGGAATTATATTTACAAATGAATAAAAAATGAAAAGCTGTAATGTTTTGAGTCAATAAGTATTCAAACCCCTTGTTATGGCAAGCCTAAATCAGTTCAGGAATAACAATTTGCTTAACAATTCACACTCTGTGTGCAATAATAGTGTTTATCATGATTTTTGAATGACTACCTCATTTCTGTACCCCACAGTACATTTCAAACACAGATTCAACCACAAAGACCAGGGAGTTTTTCCAATGCCTTGCAAAGAAGGGCACCTAGACTCCGTCTCATGCTACCACTAGAGTGAGAGCACCGCCAGCATTCAAAAGTGACCAACACATCAGCCAGGAAGCATAGGAACTAAGAAGTGGTCTGTGGTCACTACCTGCAGAATCACTCCTTTTTTGGGGGTGTCTTGCTAATTGCCTATAATTTCCACCTTTTGTTTATTCCATTTGCACAACAGCATGTGAAATTTATTGTCAATCAGTGTTGCTTCCTAAGTGGACAGTTTGATTTCACAGAAGTGTGATTGACTTGGAGTTACATTGTGTTGTTTAAGTGTTCCCTTTATTTTTTTGAGCAGTGTATATATTTTTAAATTTCTCAGGATTTTGCTAACATAGATAGAATGTTCCCCTAACTAATGGAAAAAATTGACACTCAAACAGGTGAACATTACAAAAACGTTCTATCTCCCTAGAATTGTGAGCTGGGTTTGCACCAGCAGGTTTTACACAAGTGAAATACTGTATTTAGCTATCAAAGGCAAGACTTTGTAGTTGGGGTTTTAGTTGTGAGATTGATAATGACATACATTTCTGGGAGGCAAGTCATTGAATTGAATGCTTTACTTTACACATGTATACAACATGTATGCATTTTTTTCATGGGCCTGGGCTGGGAAGGTTATAAATCTAGTTAGAAAATAATCCAAAACATTCCAAATGTATGAGTGGTAAAACAGGGCGTTACTATACATGTGAAATGAGGAACAGAGGAGACTGTGTGAGGTTAGAAATTATTTCATAAAGTTGATATGTTGTCTTCGCAAAGGTGCATGCACCATTTTGAGTAAATTTTCCATAGAATTTAGCATGCCATAAATTTTGACATGATGAGAACGCCGTAGTAATCCAAACACATGCAATTTATGCTGCAATATCCTTCCGCTATAAAATATAGTCTACATATTTGTTGTTTTCGCTTTGTAGAACGCTGCTTCAAAGTATTAACACATAAAACATAAATATTAGTGTATTAAAAATATTGTCTTTGTGTGGAGAATGACTTGTCTGTCCCGAAAAATGACCAGATTGACACTTTACATAGCAGTGAAAATAGTCCGGCCATATAAAACCGCTTGTCCTCCTCGCTGTAGATCTCTTCCAGTCGCATGTTGAAGTTTGAACTGATCATGTCTAGCGATTCTCCTGATTACAACAGGTAAAGCCTTTGTTTCCTGGCGTCACATTAAAATGACATGCATTTTCCATTCATCTTGTAGCAATTCGTTGGAAACTAGCTAGCTAGGTGGTTTACAACGCCGGACACCATTGGCATTAGCTTGTTAGCTAAATGTTAGTTAACGTTAGCTAGCCACGTTAGTGCTCTGTCAAGATGGTAGTTCACGTCCGCCTCATGTTTAGCTGATGCAAAGAATATGCAGAAAAATATAGAATGTTATCTAGACACAATTTTGACATGCCTACAGTCAGTAAATGTGATGTTTACCACTAAAACCAGCTAGATAACGTCAGATGGTGTCATCCACGGCCTAGTTCCAGCCTAGGTTGACCTAAGTTTCAGCCAGACTGGAGTAACCAATGTATGGCTTTGATTCCAGCTAGTTTGCCTAAATGATCTAGGTAGTTGGCTGACGTTAGCTAGTCAGCTTGCAAACATTGCCACGCACTGAGTTGGCCGCAGGAATAGACGGGGGGACTGTTTGTTAAGCCTACGAAATTTAATAAGATCATCAGCCCCAACGAATATTAGTTAGCTAACGTTACATAACTTTTGCCCCATCGGGATGTTGACACGTGCGAGACAAACCAACCAAGTCGGTGACGTTGTGACACCACAGGTTTTACTCAATAAGCAACACTAGCTAAATGTAATTTAGGTTTTTATGACTTGGTGTGGGATGATGGCATACCATCTTTCGAAACTGACCCTGGAATTTCAACTTTGTATTTTACCCGTCACACTTTCATGTTAAACTTGGCTGATGTGGATTTTCCTGTAATTTATTCACCAACCCTCTCACAATAACCATATTCAGGTTAATCTGATTGTTTTGGTTGCTCTGTTTGTCTTACTCTGCCCCTTATTTTCCCCAATAGCTCAAGAGATCGTGAGCATGACGCAGGGCCAGAGGGGATGGAGCCTGATGGTGTCATCGAGGTACGTTTTCAACTCGCTCCTTGCTAAATCCAAATGAGTTTGGTTAAAATAAATGCTGGATCTCAGATTATTGGTGTAATCTGTCCATGATTGCATTGGTCTGAAAGTTGACCTGACTCCTTGCACACCACTTGTTATAAAGGGGATTTCAGTTCCCTTCTGTAACAAGGGTTGAGTGAAATGATGGCATTTCATCTTTCGGGACAGACCTGATAATGGTGACTACTTTTTATACTGATCACTCAACCTCAAGCATAGGCCTGCAGTTGACTCACTGTAATCAACTACTTTTGTTGTCTTTATAATTTGTACACTGTAAACTAAATACTAATGTCATTGTGCAGAGCAACTGGAATGAGATTACAGACAACTTTGATGACATGGCCCTGAAGGAGACACTCCTTAGGGGTATTTATGCGTATGGTTTTGAGAAGCCATCGGCCATTCAACAGAGGGCAATCATTCCTTGTATCAAAGGTATGTAAATCAAGGGTTTGTTTATACCAATGAATGAAAGTTATATCACCTCTTATTTGTTGAAATGAAGGCATACCATCTTCCGGGACTGCAGTGGGAAACTACTTTTTAGTCATACTGATCACTCAAGTGAATGAGGGCTTAATTTGCATTCTGATCATGAAACCCCTTTGCTCTCACCCCCACCCAGGCTACGATGTCATTGCCCAAGCCCAGTCAGGCACTGGCAAGACTGCCACGTTTGCCATCTCTATTTTGCAGCAGCTGGACATGGAGCAGAAAGAGACCCAGGCTTTGGTACTAGCCCCCACCAGGGAGCTGGCACAGCAGGTATGCTGTACCTGAGGTCAGGATAAACTTAAGTGTGTATCAGACCAAGGCGGCATATTAAGTCTCAAACAAAGGTATTTATATTTTCCCCACTTCCTTCCTTCATGCAAAATCAACAAATTGGACTAAAGGAGGTGACGGATCTCTTAGGATCGGTGTAGTCTCTGTCCATGGCTGCATTGCTCTGAAAGTTGACCTGACTCCTTGCACACCACTTGTCATGGGGGGGTTTCAGTTCCCTTCTGTAACGAGGGTTGAGTGAAATGATGGCATTTCATCTTTCGGGACAGACCTGATAATGGTGACACATTTTTATACTGATCACTCAAGAAACCCTCAAGTCAATATAATGCATTGACGCCAAGAGTAAATCACCATTAAACATTTTGACTCGTTTCAGATCCAGAAGGTGATTCTGGCTCTGGGAGACTACATGGGGGCGGCCTGCCACGCCTGCATTGGGGGCACCAACGTCCGCAACGAGATGCAGAAGCTGACGGCCGAGGCCCCCCACATAGTGGTTGGGACTCCAGGCCGGGTGTTTGACATGCTTAACAGGAGATACCTGTGTAAGTACTCATCAGTGTAAGTATCTGCCATCTGACCACCTCATTTCTCTCGTCCATTGATATTCTTTAGAGGCCTTCCTAGCTTGTTGATCACAATACATGTGCTAAATTGCAGTCTTGTCTACTATATTATAGCTCCAAAATGCATCAAGATGTTTGTCCTGGACGAAGCTGATGAGATGCTGAGTCGCGGTTTTAAGGATCAGATCTATGAGATCTTTCAGAAACTGAGCACAAACATTCAAGTAGGTCTCTTCATATACACACACGGAACACATATATATTTATATACATACACACACATGTAAAGTGTTGGTTTCATGAGCTGAAATGAAATATCCCAGAAAATGACCATACTAAAAGCTTATGTCTCAAATTTGGTGCACAAATTTGTTTACGTCCCTGTTAGTGAGCATTTCTCCTTTGCCAAGATCATCCATCCATCTGACAGGTGCGGCATATCAAGAAGCTGATTAACAGGGATGCGAACTAGTCAACTTTCAGCGAAATGTACCGTCTTGAATCCAAAATAGGTAACCTACGTGATCTGTGTAGATCAGATGAAAAAAGGCTCAGCCAATTGTTCACGTAACCGAATCCAACACGTGACTGAAGAGACGACCAACTTGCTATGTTACAGCATCAGCGTGCGCTCTGGAAAGACGGCGGCGAGTGGAAAGGCAGTTTGCCAGTTAGAGCAGCGCGTCCCCTGAATGATAACGTAGAGGTAGGTGAGAAGCCTGACCACGGGGGTGGGAAGGTGGTGAAGTTTACTGCATGAGCTGTAACCGGAAAACACTGGCATTTGGAAAGTTTGAGGTGAGGGAACAAGTGTGGAACAAGAATTGTTAGCTTTGTTACGTAGCTTGCTAGCTGGATTGAATTCTCCATTAGTTAGCCAGAGAAATGTTGACCAACTTAGCTGATCAAATAATTGACTTTATGATGTGAAAATTAGCTGGCTAAAGTTAGACCGTTAGCTAATGTAAGTCATCTAACCAATTCGCTATAGTATTAAGTGGTATATGACTCCTTGCCGTTCCTCAAGTTGTTAGTTGCTTACTGGGCCCTGGAAATCTGTGTGAAATGTTAGTTTATCTATGAACTAATGTTTCCTTTTACGGTATGTGGTTAATTTTCAGAATGAAGAATTAGGTCAGAAATGAGGCGTTGGTTGCTAAACAAGTGTATTCAGGAATCAAGTGTAGCTGGAGCTGGGCCTGGCTTAAGCTGGATGCCACTAAAGGTGAAAGGAACACCACACACTTTCCCTTTTGTTCACTTTTTCAATACAGTGGATAAAAAGGGGTATGACAACAAAGGGTCTCATGCTCTGCTGGCACATTGTAGAACCGATTTCCACAGGCAAAGTGTACAATGTAATAATGTGCAGTGTAGCCCAAAGAGCTTGCTTTTGTTGTTTAACTTGACAGTAACACGTGTGAGTAAGGGGGATTATTACATTTTTATTCAGTGAACGTTATTTTTGCATACATGTAGCCTTGTGCACTTGATTGACATTTCCTGTAGTTGGCACTATAATAGAGCAAAAATAGAATGCCTGTTTCTGACTGTCTCGGATGATACCGCAGGCCACTGGCACGCTGGAGAAGTGTGCTCTTCACAGATGAGTGTTTCAACAGTACAGAGCACACTATGCTGTCGTGTGGGCAAGTTGTTTGCTGAAGTTAACATTGTGACGCGTGGCCCATGGGTTATGGTATGGGCAGGAATAAGCTGTGAGTACATTAGCATTTTATCAATGGAAATTTGAAAGCAGAGACAGTGACGTGATCCTGAGGCCCATTGTCGTGCCATTTAATCCGCTGCCATAACCTCATGTGTCAGCACGATAATGCACGGCCCCATGCCGGAAGGATCTGTACACAATTCCTGGAAGCTGAACATTTCCCAGTTCCATGGTCTGCATACTCACCAGACATGTCACCCATCAATAATATTATTGATGCTCTGGATCGATGTTATTCAGCAACTTCCCACAGCCATTTAAGAAAAGTGGTAAATATTCCACAGGCAACAGTCAACAGCCTGATCAACTCTATGCGAAGATGTGTTGCGCTGTATGAGGCAAATGGCAGTAATCTATGAATTTTGCAACTGGGCAGGGGCGGAGCCATAGGCCCACCTGCTTATTAGCCTTGCCCAGCCTCTTGGAAGCCAGGCCCAGTCAATCAGAATTGGTTTTTCCCCACAAGGGTGTTTAGTACAGACAGATACTCCTCAGTTTCATCAGCTGTCCGGGTGGCTGGTCTCAGACGATCCCACAGGTGACTAAGCTGGATGTGGAGTACCTGGGCAGGCGCGGTTACACGTGGCCTGCGGTTGTGAGGCCGTTTGGCTGTACTGCCAAATTCTCAAACTGTTCGAGGTGCCTTAATGTTAATTTATCTACCATAATCTCAGACAACAGCTCTGGTGAACATTCCTGCAGTTTGCATGCCAATTGCACACTCCCTCAACTTGAGACATCTGTGGCATTGTCAACTGCACATTTTATTGTACCCAGCACAGGGTGCATCTGTGTAATGAGCATGCTGTTTAATCAGCTTCTTGAAATGCTACACGTGGATGGGTTATCTTGGCAAAGAAGTGCTCACTAAAAGGGATGTAAACAAATATATACACAATTTTTGGTTTGGCTTATTTCTGGTGTCTTACTCAGCTCATGAAACATGGGACCAACACTTTACATGTTGCATTTAAAAAATATTTTTGTATAGTAACTCAGTAAAATGTTGTGCAAGTATACACAACTATTTTGCGTTCTTTGCTGAAGAGCATAGGAGCTGAACCTGTGACCTTATATTCACAAGGCAATCATATGAGGTTGTTTTCCCCTAGTCACCCCACTTCCACATAAAGAAACTGGTTAGCTTGGTTTCTGCAATAATGCGTGGAAGGACAGCACTTTGCGCTGTACTGGAAATGCGTCGTGGTCTAGCCTCGTTCTTAATATTCGTTAACGTCCGTCTCGAGGCCCAGTGCAACAATGAATCAGCAACTTCGGATGACGCGTGCATTTCTCCAGTTCACAGGGCAAGAAGTGTTTCTCCGCTATCTCCACAGGTGGTCCTCCTCTCTGCTACCATGCCTGCGGATGTCCTGGAGGTGACCAAGAAGTTCATGCGAGAGCCAATTCGCATCCTGGTGAAGAAGGAGGAGCTTACCCTAGAGGGTATCAAGCAGTTCTACATCAATGTAGAGCGCGAGGTGGGTTGTGTTCACCAACGCCATGGCTCCACATTTATTCAGTTGTAAATATTGAGTTCCTGTAGTCCAACCAAGTGTATATAGAATTTCCCTTTTAAAGCACCCTGCTAAAATTGTGGGGGTGAAGCCTCTGGGCTTGACCCTTGCGGGCATGTGAGCGTGAGTACACCAAGGAAGAAAAGTGAAGGCAGTGTCGTAAATGAGACTCGGGTGGACAGCTTACTGTCCGGTGTCTTATGTCTAAAGTTTCTGTGCTACAATCTAATGTTCCATTTAGAAATAATTTGTCATAAGGCTAGCCAGGCCTGCTCAGTAAAATGAGTTGTACCCTTCCTGTTTCTTCCAGGAGTGGAAGTTGGACACGCTGTGTGACCTGTACGAGACTCTGACAATCACTCAGGCAGTCATCTTCCTCAACACCAGGAGGAAGGTTGACTGGCTGACAGAAAAGATGCACGCAAGGGACTTCACAGTCTCTGCTCTTGTAAGACCACTAGAAGCATTGCTACGAGAGTTATAATGGAGCTCAAATGCTGTCGTATTGGGCAGTTGTATTATAAAGTTCAGGTTGAATGAATGTGTTTTAAACGCTTTTTTTTTTTTTTTTTTTTTTAGCATGGAGACATGGATCAGAAGGAGAGGGATGTGATCATGAGGGAGTTCAGGTCTGGCTCCAGCAGAGTGCTCATCACTACTGACTTACTGGTGAGGCTAGAATATCACTGATCTGTCATTAGTGATGATTTAACATGGGTACATGTTGCGTTATCCCAAAAATGCAACCCCAAAGGTTTTTCTCTGCGATGGCCCTTTTATGGCTTAGCACTAACACCTTTTGGGAGATGAAAGGTCTGTTCTCCACCACGGGTTTCTCTCGCTTTAGGAATCTGTTACTTAATGTCAGACTACATTTAAAATCAAATGTGCTTTTGATTTTCATGTCGGTGCCTCAACTTTGCTTCCTTTTAACTAGTGTTTGTTATTCCAGGCTCGAGGAATTGATGTGCAGCAGGTTTCCCTTGTCATTAACTATGACCTTCCTACAAACCGAGAGAATTATATTCACCGGTATGTAGTCTGAAATAGATGACTTGTGGTATGACTGAGTCTTTAATGTAATTGCAAAGTTTGCTCCTGGACCTGACATTTGTTCCCCCTGATTTCTACAGAATTGGTCGCGGTGGCCGTTTTGGCCGAAAAGGCGTGGCTATTAACTTTGTGACGGAAGAGGACAAGCGTATCCTTCGGGATATCGAGACGTTTTACAATACGACAGTTGATGAGATGCCTTTGAACGTGGCTGACCTGATTTGAACCAGTGGTTTGAGAATTTAATTTTTAGCGCGGTGCTAGCGGTCATACACTTGCATTGTGCTTACATTATTGTTCGAGGTAAACTTCTCTCAATGCTATGCCTGACTCAGACTTTGGATATTTGTAGAATAAGGCGACGTCGATGGTCTCTCGTGGACAGTTGTAGATTCTAACCTTAGAGTTTGTTGGTCAGAGCTACAAAAGCCTTGGCGGCAGGTAACATTATGGTTCTCATCAGTTTATTTCAGTGTTCAACTAAGGTTTGTGTAGTAGATGTGCTTCACCGTTTAGTGATCTACTTGTGGACAAAACGGTATAAGTGCTGTATTAAGTCTGCCAATTATGTTACGCTATCATATGTTCTGTGTAATTGCAATTCTGTACTTTGTTATAGATTTGACCCTCGATTTTATGCAATGTGTTAATTTAAGTGTATTCTATTTTATCACTTTGTCCAAGTCCTTGGTTTTCCCATATTTTGCTCACATGCAGTATACCTCTTAGTTTTCCAGAACTCAACGTTTTGAGTGTAGCTATTTTCCCTGAAACTATGAATGTATTAATAAAATGTACTTGCTGTACTAAATTGTACAATGCGTTGTAATTTATTAATGTTTAAATAGTTGGTGAATTACCTACTTCTCAAACCTCTCCCTGGGGACCTCGGGCATTTATCTATACCAGAGCTAGCTCACCGGAGTTTTAGCTTGTCAACTGATATCCACCCTTTAGATATAAACAGGTGTGCTATTTCAGGGCTACAATCAGGGAGGAAGGCTTGAGTGTTGTCAGTTTCCCCTAGCAAACAGCTGATTTGAAAGTGGAGCAGACTGCTTTTGGCAAATTTCCTGTTCCAATAAAGCCCGGAAGGATGAGATTCGGTTGACCGTTTTGTGTGGAGTAGAGCACCTTGTGCATTTCAGGTAAAAAGAAACCTCAATGTTCATATCCTTGGCAACGCAGATGCTCATTGACGCCCGCAAGCAGTGTGGGTGCAATAATTGAATAACATTTCTACATTTATTTTGCAGCGTACGCGACGCGAGTGGTGTAGACAGGGTATTATAGGAACGTACTCACCGGCCAAGCACACACTGTCGTGGATGCAAGGTCCGATCACTTCTGACACCAATGTAATGAAACAAGCAGGGAGCAGGTCTCGAACCATCGACCTTCTAGCCCGAAGTCCAGTGCGCTATCGACTGCCCCAAAAGCATGCTCGTGCGGCAGTCGATATCCGTGCTTATAAACCCAGGGTCGTTACAATATTCAAATCAAATGTATTTATATAGCCCTTCGTACATTAGCTGATATCTCAAAGTACTGTACAGAAACCCAGCCTAAAACCCCAAACGGCAAGCAATGCAGGTGTAGAAGAACGGTGGCTATGAAAAATTCCCTAGAAAGGCCAAAACCTAGGAAGAAACCTAGAGAGGAACCAGGCTATGAGGGGTGGCCAGTCCTCTTCTGGCTGTGCCGGGTGGAGATTATAACAGAACATGGCCAAGATGTTTAAATGTTCATAAATTACCAGCATGGTCAAATAATAATCACAGTAGTTAACGAGGGTGCAGCAAGTCAGCACCTCAGGAGTAAATGTCAGTTGGCTTTTTTAGCACGTCCGGTGAACAGGTCAGGGTTCCATAGCCGCAGGCAGAACAGTTGAAACTGGAGCAGCAGCAAGGCCAGGTGGACTGGGGACAGCAAGGAGTCATCATGCCAGGTAGTCCTGACAAATGGTCCTAGGGCTCAGGTCCTCCGAAAGAGAGGAGAGAATTAGAGAGCATACTTAAATTCACACAGGACACTGGACAAGACAGGAGAAGTCCTCCAGATATAAAACTGACCCTAGCCCCCCGACACATTAACTACTGCAGCATAAAGCATGCTTTATATAGCATTTTAACATAAAACACAATATACATATTTGTCCAGCCGTTGATGCTTGCAGATGTGCATAATATACCGCGACCCTAAACCAAAAAGTACAGTATTCACTCCAAATAATAACAGAAACGGTACACGCGAAGCGGCGCAATTGAAGTTGAATTCACCAATGCGAGTGCATCAGGCTGTAATTTCACAAAGTAAATGACTAAACTTTTGACTAATTTAGACTCGCGTGTGTCTTCTAATTTGACCGCGGGCCTTGTTTGACACGTGCGCTAGCCTATTACATACGTTAGGACTGACTTGTGACCATTGCCCTTGCTAGTTTGATTGTACTCCACTAGCAGTTAATAAATGTCAATAATTGTATTGACATTTCCAACCTTAGTTAAAATGTTTTTCATGTTCACGTCAGATCAGCATCTTCTGCTGTGCCATACAGGACTGAGGCCTTTCTCCGTAGCTCAATATTGCCACCCAGTGGATCAAAGCCAGCATATATTGTGGAGAACCTTTTGTGTGTCCTATTACACCAATCAAGGACAACCACTTGAGTATTAGGATATTGTTGCAGAAGGCTGCTAGTGGAGTTGCCAGCTAATGATTTCCAAAATTGTCTCTTGGTGAACAAATGGTTTCTCTTATTTGACTAAGTGACTAGTAGTCAATGGATAACTATTGAGTACTTGCAGACTTACAGGTGCCATACTTTAGTAGCATTACATATGGGAGCATAGACACATCTGTATGTCACAACACAGAAATGGCCTACATGGACTGTTTACTCAGAGATTATGGATATACTCGGACTGGTCTCAAATCTGGGACATACTCGAATTCAGGACACTCAAGTTAGAATGATATGGTACGTTAGATATGGTTATATAAGACAGAAGGTTCATTAAGGCAAAAACAAAAAGAGGGTGGTTGATCGGGCGTATAACGTGAACATCTAGCAATCCAAAAGTTGCATGTACAAATGTTGTCACTGACAATTTGAGCTATTTAGCAACTTTGAAACTACTTGGCATGTTAGCTAACCCTCACCCTAATCATTTTTTTAACCTAAATCCTAACCTTAACCCCTAGCCTAGCTGACGTTAGCCACAACAAATTGGCATTCGTAGCATACACCTCTTGCAAATTAGTAACATATTGTACGAATTGCAATTCGTAACATATCACACGAAATAGATGATGGACATCGACAAACTAACACATATCATACAAATCAATTATCCATATCTCTGCGTATGTGTATAGGTCTGAGGCAGGCAGGCAGGTTAGTTATAATTATAGTCTGCCTCAGGGGCACTGAGCAGCTCAGTGAATGCGTAATTGGCTATGATATGTGCATTTAATTTTAGCCCATCAACTCTTTTCTTTGACTCCCACGTTCACAGAAGTCAATGCAATTATACTGTCAGGGTCGCTTCGGGAGGGAGGAGAAAAATCTATTAACTCATATTGGATATTCAGATGACTTCAGAGTGTCTGATCCTGCTTGGCCCGGTTTTCCTGCAGTGAAGCCAGTCTTCCAATGGACTGGAGGACTGGAAAGAAACATGGAAATACAAGTTGATTATTGTAAAGCTACAATCTTAAAGCGATAACCAACTAAAAGGATTATGTTTGGGTAGTTTATGTTTGGGATGTTACAATAGCAACCCAAGGGCAAAATGAAAGTTAAAGCTAAATATGCAGTATAGTGGCTATGAATCGTTGGAGGTAGGTTATTGGACCCTGTTTTGGGCTCCTCTTTTAACCATTTGAGTGAATTATTCTCTGTGGCGTTGCCTTGGAAACAGGCCCGCTGTTTGGAGAGTGGCTAATCTCAAAGATATCCCTACGCACCTCTTTCAGCACGAGTCGTGGGCCATCAGGCATAGAAAACACACAAATTAGGAAAAAGGCCCAAGAGAAAATGGATGCGAGGGATATACACTATATATACAAAAGTATGTGGACACCCCTTCAAATTAGTGGATTTGGCTATTTCAGCCACACTCATTTCTGACAGGTGTATAAAATCAAGCACACGGCCATGCAATCTTTTTAGACAAACATTGGCAGGAGAATAGCCCGTACTGAAGAGCTCAGTGACTTTCAACGTGCCACCTTTCCAACAAGTCAGTTTCTCAAATTTCTGCCATGCTAGAACGGCCCTGTCAACTGTAAGTGCTGCTATTGTGAAGTGAAAACATCTAGGAGCAACAACGACTCAGCCCCGAAGTGGTAGGTCACACAAGCTCACAGAACTGGACCGCCAAGTGCTGAAGTTAGCAGTGCGTAAAAATCGTCTGTCCTCGGTTGCAACACTCACTACTGAGTTCCAAACGGCCTCTGGAAGCAACGTCGGCACAAGTACAATTTTTACGCACTCGGCGGTCCCGTTCTGTGAGCTTGTGTGGCATAACACACGACAACCGGGGCAGCTCAAGCAGGGCAGAAAGGATGAACTGACTTGTTGGAAAGATGGCATCCTATGACTGTGCCACTTTGGAAGTCACTGAGCTCTTCAGTAAGGCCATTCTCCTGACAATGTTTGTTCCTGGAGATTGCATGGCTGTGTGATCGATTTTTATACACCTGTCAGCAACGGGTGTGGCTGAAATAGCCGAATCCACTAATTTGAAGGGGTGTGCAAATACTTTTGTAAATATAGTGTATATAAGGGTTACATTTTTATTTATTTATTATTTTTGTACAATTCAACCACTTATCTTACTCAAGCCACATACAGTGGGGCAAAAACGTATTTAGTCAGCCACCAATTGTGCAAGTTTTCCCACTTAAAAAGATGAGAGAGGCCTGTAATTTTCATCATAGGTACACTTCAACTATGACAGACAAAATGAGAAAATAAAATCCTGAAAATCACATTGTAGGATTTTTTATGAATTTATTTGCAAATTATGGTGGAAAATAAGTATTTGGTCACCTACAAACAAGCAAGATTTCTGGCTCTCACAGACCTGTAACTTCTTCTTTAAGAGGCTCCTCTGTCCTCCACTCGTTACCTGTATTAATGGCACCTGTTTGAACTTGTTATCAGTATAAAAGACACCTGTCCACAACCTCAAACAGTCACACTCCAAACTCCACTATGGCCAAGACCAAAGAGCTGTCAAAGGACACCAGAAACAAAATTGTAGACCTGCACCAGGCTGGGAAGACTGAATCTGCAATAGGTAAGCAGCTTGGTTTGAAGAAATCAACTGTGGGAGCAATTATTAGGAAATGGAAGACATACAAGACCACTGATAATCTCCCTCGATCTGGGTCTCCATGCAAGATCTCACCCCGTGGGGTCAAAATGATCACAAGAACGGTGAGCAAAAATCCCAGAACCACACGGGGGGACCTAGTGAATGACCTGCAGAGAGCTGGGACCAAAGTAACAAAGCCTACCATCAGTAACACACTACGCCGCCAGGGACTCAAATCCTGCAGTGCCAGACGTGTCCCCCTGCTTAAGCCAGTACATGTCCAGGCCCGTCTGAAGTTTGCTAGAGAGCTTTTGGATGATCCAGAAGAAGATTGGGAGAATGTCATATGGTCAGATGAAACCAAAATAGAACTTTTTGGTAAAAACTCAACTCGTCGTGTTTGGAGGACGAAGAATGCTGAGTTGCATCCAAAGAACACCATACCTACTGTGAAGCATGGGGGTGGAAACATCATGCTTTGGGGCTGTTTTTCCGCAAAGGGACCAGGACTACTGATCCGTGTAAAGGAAAGAATGAATGGGGCCATGTATCGTGAGATTTTGAGTGAAAACCTCCTTCCATCAGCAAGGGCATTGAAGATGAAACGTGGCTGGGTCTTTCAGCATGACAATGATCCCAAACACACCGCCCGGGCAACGAAAGAGTGGCTTCGTAAGAAGCATTTCAAGGTCCTGGAGTGGCCTAGCCAGTCTCCAGATCTCAACCCCATAGAAAATCTTTGGAGGGAGTTGAAAGTCCGTGTTGCCCAGCAACAGCCCCAAAACATCACTGCTCTAGAGGAGATCTGCATGGAGGAATGGGCCAAAATACCAGCAACAGTGTGTGAAAACTTTGAAGACTTACAGAATACGTTTGACCTCTGTCATTGACAACAAAGGGTATATAACAAAGTATTGAGATAAACTTTTGTTGAGATAAATATTTATTTTTCACCATACTTTGCAAATAAATTCATTAAAAATCCTACAACGTGATTTTCTGGATTTTTTTTCCTCATTTTGTCTGTCATAGTTGAAGTGTACCTATGATGAAATTTTTAAGTGGGAGAACTTGCACAATTGGTGGCTGACTAAATACTTTTTTGCCCCACTATCAGAAATGCACTCACTCAAAACGATTGTCAATTGTTATTGTGGAGACCGAAAAAGCCCAGTTTTAATGTCTTACATCAACAGCAATAGAGCTCCAGTTTTTAGGCTACTGTCACTGAGGACCTGAAATTGTCCCTTCACGCAACAGCGCCTCTTCAACCTCAGCAGGCTGAAGAAATTTGGCTTGGCCCCTAAAACTCTCACGAACTTCTACATATGCACCATTGAGAGTATTCTGTCGGGCTGTATCATTGCCTGGTATGGCAACTGCATCGCCCGCAACCGCAGGGCTCCCCAGAGGATGGTCAGCCAAACGCACCATCGGGGGCACACTGCCTGCCCTCCAAGACATGGACAGCGCCCGGTGTCAAAGGAAGGCCAAAGGAAGACCAAGAGCATCATCAAGGACCTCAACCACCCGAGCCACCCCGTTTCTATCTAGAAGGCAGAGACAGTACAGATGCATCAAAGCTGGGACCGAGAGACTGATAAACAGCTTGTGTCTCCAGGCCCTCTGACTGTTAAACAGTCATCACTAGCCGGCCTATGCCCGGTACCCTGCCCTGAGCCTTAGACACTGTCACTAGCCGGCTGCCACCCGGTACTCTACCCTGCACCTTAGAGACTGCTGCCCTATGTACATAAAGTCATTGAACATTGCTCACTTTAGTAAAGTTTACATACTGTGTTACCCACTTTATGTGTATATACTATATTCTAGTCATGGCTCATCCTATATAACTACTGATGTACACAAGTTTTCTATACACACTCCATTCACATACAGTACATATACATTGAGTGTACAAAACATTAAGAACACCTGCTCTTTCCATGACATAGACTGACCAGGTGAAAGCTATGATCTCCCTTATTGATGTCAATCAGTGTAGATGAAGGGGAGGGGACAGGTTAACAGGATTTTTAAGCCTGGAGACAATTGAAACATGTAATGTGTGCCATCGAGAGGCTAAATGGGCAAGACAAAATATTTAAGTGCCTTTGAACAGGGTATGGTAGTAAGTGCCAGGCGCATCGGTTTGTGTCAAGAACTGCAACGCTGCTGGGTTTTTCACGCTCATCAGTTTCCCGTGTGTATCAAGAATGGTCCACCACCCAAAGGACATCCAGCCAACTTGACACAGCTGTGGGAAGCATTGGAATCAACATGGGCCAGCATCCCTGTGGAACACTTTCAACACTTTGTAGAGCCCAAGCCCCGACAAATTGAGGCAATTCTGAGGGCATATATATTAGGAAGGTGGTCCTAATGCTTGGTATACTCAGTGTATATTTATTTATATTCTGGACTCTGATATTGCTCGTTCTGATATGTCTTAATTTGGTGTTATTTTTTAAACTTTTGGATTGTATGTGTATTGTTATTGTATTGCTAGATATTGCTGCACTGTTGGAGCTAAAAACATAAGCATTTTGCTGCACCTGCGATAAGATCTGCCAAACTGTGTATGTGACCAATAAACATTGATTTGATTTGACATCCTCGAAAAACTCCCACTGCCTGAAACAAAAGTGAAATTATGTCAACAGCCATCAGACAGAATGTCCACAGCAACACAACCCAGAGCTGTGTGATGAGGCTTGTGTGTCACTCTCATCTCACCCACTCCCCCACCCACTCTCCTCTGCTCAACATGCAGTGCTATGGAGAACTGAAAACCCATGAAAGGGGTTGGAGCTGTTCTGTTTTTTCCAAGGTGAATTAGTTACGAAATTAGTCTTTACAGGGCCGTCTCTAGCCTAAGCAAGATTTGGTTGTGGCCCCACCATGCGGGTCATTTTTTTTAGTGGCCCCCCTCTTGACGGCGAAGATACGTTTTCTGCAGTTCTATACATTTTCCATGGGGTGGAGAAAAATGTTAGCTATTTTATTACAAATGTCATGCAATTCTACTAACTTTGCTATGGGGCAGAGAGACATTTTGCAGTTTTAAAGCAAATTTCCTGCAATTCTACCCATTTTGCCATGACATGCCATGTGAATGATATCTGAATGAGAGTGACTAATGGTACAGACACACTGAAAAATCTGACTGCCGATAGGTACTTATGAGGCCATTACTTCTCTTGATAGAACAAAAGACGTCCCTGCTGTGTACCGACCTGCTACCGACGAACCTGCTGTTTCTACTGTACAAAAACAATGCTTGTTAGTGGCTGAGAATTTGAACCAATTAGAAAGCACGAACCTCCACGTGGGGAGCCGACAGATGGTTAGTGTCAACAATAGCTTACTACATATTCTAAGCTAGCTAGCAACAACATTAGCCACAGAAGGGACAAGCAAAACAAACTGCTCCCACCTTGTGGCGTGGAGTATTTAAACGAAGCAAATCAGAGGTAAAACTTTTCTGTATGAGGAACAATAAGTTAACTGCCGACACTCTGGGCAGAAGTGCTAAGTACCCATCAGCAGTCAGATTTCTCAGTGTGTCTGACACTTAACAAAATCAATGGGGAACCCCTGGAGGTCATGGCCCCTGGGCACGTGCCCTGTGTGCACGGTCGGTATTCGGCCATGATTACTGCAGGTTTAGATAACTGGCAAGACTAATTTACCAATCAAAAAATTGGTAGCTGACATGGCTAATTGAGTGACTGTCAGTGACTGACAAAATAAGAGAAAAACTGCTGATGAACAACCAAATTTAAATTTCAACAGGAAGTTGAGACCCAGTCTGAGTTCCCCCGCCCCCCCCCCCCCCCTCCCCCCCAAGAAAAAATAACTAAAAAGAGTTTATCCCTGGAGCTGGCCCTGAGTCTGTATCACATTTCAGTCTACCTGGAAGCCCATTGTTTGTTTCCTGTTGACTTTGCGACAGGTTGAACAGGCTGCCTATATGCTTTGGCTTGGGTTTCCAAATGAAATACAAAGAAATTGCTTGAAAGCAGCTGTCTATTTCACCTGCATCCTCATGTAATTTACAGAACAATTCATTAATAATAAGCGATCAGCTGACATTCATAATACTTTGAATCTGCAGGTGGAATTTTGCACCTCGTAACATAAACACTTTTGGCACTCACACATGATAGCCTATACAGTGTGTGTCAGTGTCACTATTCACCACTAATAACTCACACATAGGCTACACATTAATGTACTGCTACACCCCAGACAGCTTACACCTTACGACTGCAGAGTTTGTAAGACTTCATTAACCTCAGTTTCAAATGATTGCTTGCAGTTTCATACTGACGGCCAACCATACGGACTATTAAGTTATAATAAAGTTATAAACAGTCTCTTCTCGTTAACCATTAGCTAACCTTACCGGGAAACGACAGACATTGAGCCAATTGTGTTCATGCGCAGTTAGTTTTAAACCGCATAATCAACAGAATTCAAGGCCAGGGAAAAATTCTCTCAATCAGTTTAATGGAAGGAGATGGGGGAGTGGGAGAAGAAATTCACTTAGAATCCCATGTTTCAACATTATGTCTGGACAGTATCTCCTTGGGAAACATCTGTTGTTCATCACATTCAGTCTCTGCCCTCCCAGAGAGGTGGGACTATTCAATACATCGTAAAGCTAGCAAGAACTGGACCACTGCCGGCCATATAGATAGACGGTCACTGTAAAACCATATAGATAGACGATTAATGTAAAACCCACATTTACAGCAATCGATATGACTCATGCGTTTCTCCCTCCATCAACACCCCCCCCCCCCCCTCCCCTTCCCTCCTCAGTCTTTTCAAATAATGGGAGTGATGAAAGCAAAATGATCCCGCACTCCGTTTTGGACCCAACACAGTAAGCATGTTTACAGTACTACAACAAGGCTGCCTTGCAGGGGTAGGTGTTGAAGTAGGGTCTGCACAGAAGGGTGAGTTTCACTGCCGTGCAGTACAACCTCCCAAAAAGTCCCGATGTGACCCTTTTGACCTCCGGGTTTGTGGCGGCTTTCCATAGTTCATAAATGTCGGCCACATGGCCGTGCGATGTCATCATCTTGTCGTAGATGCACAAGTGGTAGGGCGCCTTGCCTTCCCCTGAGAAGTACACATGTTCCTGTGGCGACACGCCCATGGCATTGGCACAGATGCCCATGAAGACATCGTCAATGTACAGCGAGGCATTGAGCGTCAATGAGGCCTCGTAGATTTTGTCCGCCACGTCTCTTGAGACGACGTAACCGGCCCCTGCCGTGTAGTCCGGGTATGACGCCCAAGGGTACATCTCTTGCGGGACGTAGTACTTGCTTTCCTTCTGGCGGATCGGTGGCGCGCCTCTGTGCACGTGACCGATCCAGAAGTCCGTCACGCCCTTCCTGTCCATGTCCTGCAGGTAGAGCACCAGGTTGGGCATGTGCACGAAGATGTCGTTGTCAGCCGTCATGAGGAAGCGGGCATGCGGGCAGTAGAAATGAGCCCAGCGGAACTGTAGCAGAAGCTTGAGGGTGAGGTTGTGGAACGTGTCCACAAAGTCCTGCTGGACCAAGTCGCCATGCCTGCGGTCCTCATCGACAAGGTTGTCCTGGATGCCTCCGCTCCTCCTCCTCCACGTCTGGGCAGTCTCATGCAGCTTGGGAAGGCCCAGCACAAACATCACCTTCACCGTCACCCCCAGGTCTTGGCGAATGTAGGTCTCGTTGCCCCACGTCGACCGTATGGCTCGCCGTCTCTCGAAGTTCTCCGGGGAGGACTTGATGAGCAGAAGCAGTAAAATGTCCTTCTCTCCTGAGCACTTGTACGGGTGGTTGAGTAGGTAGCGGTGGTTACTGAACATGTGGGCCTCCTGTCGTGGGATGGTGAAGCTCTTGTTGATGAAAGTGTAGCTGTTGACCAGGTAGCGGTAAGAGTAGGAGTTGATGTGGCTCACCACACCACTGTCCAGCTGCTCCCAGCATACCATCACCACCGACAGCACCAGACACGTGGTCATCAACTGCACGCACTGGCACTTGCGGATCCGCCGGAAATTCACAAACATCCTGGAAAATGTATTCTGGAACCTTCCGGTGTTCTTCCTCTGTCAGGTCAGAGTGGTGATGGCAACAGTGGTATGCGTGTCTTTGTGTGTGAAAGAGCAGCTGCAGAGGTGGTTGTTCCTGTGACTCTTCGCAGAGCAGTGTGTGTGTTCCATCCTAGTTTTCCCACCTGGAGCAGGAGGCATGGGTGTTTCGGGGAGATTCACAGGAGGGCCTCCCGGAAAGCATCTCCTCTGTCTGGCGAGTCACTCACACTCCTGTTGTTATTGATTCCCACACAGCCGTCCTCATAGTGGCTCAGACTCATCCAGCATCCCCAGGTTGCCGACCATCGCTCTGAAATGGAACAGAGAATGCACGTTTTACTCTGTGTTGACAATTAAGTGCAGTAAAGTTTTCCTTAGAGTAATCCAGACAAACAGATCAATCAACGAGTCTGAAACGGAATATTACAGTTATGAGGGGGTCTGGTTGTTCTTAAACATTTGGTAACATTTTCCATTAGGCTGTTCTGCTGTGTATTTACTCTGTAATTAATCTAGAAACGACACTGTTTCAACTTCTCAATACAATGTTAGTTAATGCAACGTTATCACTAGAGTAATAACAAAATTACTACACAGGTACAAGAGCAACTTCATCTAAAGACTTAACATTTTTAATGTAAAGTGTTAGCTACCAAACAGTTGCTATATTTACTCATAGTTAGCATAGCTTTTGCTTCTATAACATAAGGTTACTTGCATAACCCCGGTTCGCTGATATTATGAGTGAGACATCTCAGTAGAGAGATTCCCCAGAATCTTATAAGAGTCTTGAAGAACCAATCATGCACGTCTGTCGGAGACCGCCAGGTCGAGTGGCAAATGAGGGAGCCCCTCCCCTCACACTAAAGAGCCACTCGCCTGGTTTGTGATCATTATCGAGCATGCCGAACTTCCTCACACTCTTGCAAGTAGGGGGATGTGGTGAGATGTCTCACTCATAATATCAGAGAACCGGGATTACGCAAGTAACCTTAAGTTCTCTTTCAATTATTTGTTTTGACATCTCACTAGAGGGATATGGCCCACTCCCGTATTGCACATGCTCTCCGAAGCCAGGTATTTCCAACGTATCAACACTCAGAGGTCCCGACACTGAGGACAGTATGCGCCAATGAAGGTGCAGTGACATCTAGTCGGTAGAACCTCATAAAAGTATGAGGGAATGCCCAACAAGCCGCTTGGCAAATCTCCTGTAAGGAGATGCCCTTGATCAGTGCCCAAGAGGTAGTTATACCTCTGGTGGAGTGAGCCCTTGGGCCCTCCAGAGGCTGTAACCCCTTGCTAGTATAGGCCAATATAATAGCTTCCACAATACAATGTGACAATCGTTGATGAGAAAGGGGCCTCCCCTTGCAGAAAGGTGCCCAGGACACAAAGTGTTGGTCGCTCTTGGGCAAAGCTCTTGTCATATCCAAGTATATGTGCAACTCGCATACTGGACACAAACAACGTAGCCCGCTCCTCTTCCATAGAAGGGAACGGCGGGGAGTGGAACGCCACAAGCTCCAAGGCGAGACAATTTAAATTGGCACTAACATAAGGCATGGTTGGGTAACAAGGTAATCTCCCCAGGCAAACTGTAGACACTAATGGTGAACTGACAGTGCATGTACTCACTCACTTTGTCGAGGTAAGGGCGACCAGTAACATGGTCTTAAAGGAGATATTTAATCTCCATGATTTCCAGTGACTCAGAAGGCTGCTGTGAAATAGCCCCAAGCACAATAGAAAAATCCCATGACGGGACTAAAGGCTTGGGAACTGGACGTAACAGGAAACGACATAACGGGGTCTCTTGTCGAAGCCTATATGACAGGCCAAGACAGCAGCTAGAGAGAGACCTTACAACCCCTGTTGGTCTAAGCCCTTACATCGCAATATCTAAAATGTATAATTTAGCCATTTGATTTTGAATTTTAGGACCCCTGTAGGTATAATATATATATATATATATATATATTGAATTTGGCCTTTACTGCTATAGCCCATAGAAATGCATTGAATAACACATTTGTAAATAGCAAAACAGACAGTCTAAAAAATAAATCATTAGGAACAAGGTTTTGAAGCGTTTGAAATTCAGAACCATGTTTGATCACATTATTCAGGGCACATTTTAAACCCTACGCACTTTTTGTCATTTTTACAGCCCGGTACTGGGTTACCTTCAGAAGACCCCGGAAGCATGTGCAAAACAGCCGACACCTTTGTGTTCGTGAGATATTGCTGAGATATTAGTTTGTAGCTTCAACGGTTCGTTCTGGACAGTTGGTTTTGTGAGAAGACCTCTTAAAAATGAGGACGTCCGCGACAGAGTTTAGACGACTGCCGCAAAGCTTGTGGATGTCGTAGAGCCAAACAACCGACAGTGTCGCGTTCGTGAGAGTCACATTTTTTTAAGGTGGTGACTTATTAGTTTTACATACAATTTCATGATGATTTTCCTTGTCCAGATCTTCTCGTGTAGAAAAAGGCAGCTTTCACAAGACCGATCTTATGGAATAGGCACAAACTTTATATCTACGAATGCTTGGCCGTATCTTTCCCAGATCTGTTTCACCACTTGGGGGAGAAGTCTCCAGTCCCCTAGATTGGGATTCCCTCTGGAAAATAAGTCCGCACCTATGTTCGGTACGACATGAGCCGCTCGTAGGGTAAGTGTGCGCTGCTCCACAGGATAATCCTGACGGATAGTCTGTTTTAACACAGGGAGCGAGTGCCACTCTGGCGGTTGATGTAAGCCACTACAGTCGCATTGGCCGTTCTGATCAAGACGTGACAATTCCAAAGGGAGGGTTGAAAGTGTTGTGGAGTCTAAACAATTTTTATTGCATTTCCTTCGTGAACTGTGCCCCAGCCCTTGAGTGATGCATCTGTCTTCACCGCTATCTTCCCCAGGGGAGTGCCAGGAACAAAGATCAAGGTTTTTTTCCAGTGACAGAGAGCTGAAAGACATGTGGAAGTTACCTTTATCTGGCAAATTGAGCTGAAGCCTTGTACACAGATTTGGGAAGTCTCTCATCCTCAGTAGATCCAATAGGTACTACTGAGATGGTGGATGCCATCAACCCCAGCACTTGGAGGCAAATCTTGAACACACGTTGTGGAACAGGGAGAGGCACTGTCAAAGGGACATGATGCGGTCTTCCAAGAGAGAATCCAGCATTAAGCCTAGTTATTCTATTCTCTGTGATAGCACCAAACAGCTATTTTTCTGAATGATCTGGAAACCTAGCTCAGAGAGGTGGGTTACAAGGGAAGTTGTGTCTTGTTCCGCTTGTTCCCGTGTTGGGGAGCAAAGCAGGTAATTGTCTATGTCGGTGGAGACTCAGACCCTTGTTTCTCAACGGTGTGAGAGCTACCTCTACACACTTTCTGAACGTTCAGGAAGTTAGTGCTAGCCTCAGAAACCTGTAGGTTCACCGAGGTAAACCAGTCGCCTGGACGAATAGAGACAGCACGTTGAACGCACACATGTAGAATCTTAATTTGATCACTCTTTTTTCTTTTTTCTTATTATTTATTTTTGTACCCTTTTTTTCATCCCAATTTTTGTGGTATCCAATTGGTAGTTACTCAAACTCAGGCTTTAAAAAGGCTCCTAAAGTTTGTAATTTCCACTAACTAAAAATGTATCAACTCCTACAAAAAACATTTCCATTAATTTTAATCCACAGAATATTTTCCTGCTGAGCAAACTGGCTCAAATTAAGATCGTACCTCTGTAAGCAGACGGAATGTGAATTTCGTCAAATAGCTGTCGAGGACACATAGGTCCAGAATGGAGCAAAACCCTCCCCATTTCTTGGGAAGCAGGAAGTACCGGGAAGTAGAAGCCGAGGTGGCTCTCTGCTATCGCCCTGATTGGCCCTTTGCTTAATAAAGAGAAGATTTCCTGCTTTATTATTTGTGCCAAGTCGCCAGTTGCTACTGATTACAAAATTCAGTTGAAAACTAGTGGTCTCAGAGAGAATTGTAGTCTGCACCCCTTCGTAACTGTGGATCAGACTCAGACGCAGGGCTGGACTTCACATGCTCACCAGTTCCCTGCCGGAGCGCCGATGGAGCGAGTCCTTTTCATTGTATTTTTGCTTTGTGTGCTTAGCATCTCGCCTGGATACAGCAGAGTTTTTTGTTTAAAAGAGCAGTGTTGACACACTGGAACAAGGGAAAGTGCTTGGTGGCAACTGACAATTAGTCTTCCTGCCCCAGCTGCTAGAACTAGAGCCGGGGGAGCGCCATGGCACAGAGGGCACTCGGGGGTATAGTGAATTCCCTCCGTCTTTCTTGAGAGCTAATGCATGAGTATGTCTCTGCACAAAGGGAAGGGTTTTAGGAGCAGAGATGTCTCTCCCTCATAGGGGAGGTGCCCCTTTGCAGCAGGGGAATCAAATGGGAGGGACCTCGATGCGGCTGCAGCGAAATGTCGTTTTCCCCACTGTCGGCCCTTATTTGGAGATATTTGGCTTCCCGCGGAACGCCCTGGTTTCAGTGAATTTCCCTGAAGTGAAGCCTTGGCTTGTGGCTACCCGGCATACCCCTTCACAATTCTCTAGGGCAGGGAGAAGTTTAAGCCTTCTGCCGCATTGCAGCGACAGCCGGACCATGCGGCAGAAGCGTCAAGGAAATCGGCTTTCTGCTTCTCCAACAGGCTGGACAGATTGAGCCACACAGCTTTCTCTCATGGTACGCTGCCTGATTACAGACATCAATGAGAGAATACAGTGTATATGTCATCCGCCATCGATGCCCCTCTAAGGGCGGAAGAGGGCCTAGCGGCTTTTGCCTCCTCGTCCTCTTCCTCATCCGCTGCCTGGAAGAGGTTGGTCATACCCTCACCAAGCCCTGGAAAAGTGAGTGAAGGTCCTCAGGGTAGCCATACTTGATGTCGGCCCATGAGGGCTGGGTCTTCCTGCTCAAGTTAAGAGTAGGAGACAAACCACATTGGGCTGCTGTGTGCACTCTATGGCGGTGGGTGTTAGAAAATGGATGCATGGCCGGAGGTCGTGGAACGCTGCTTCCACGTGAGATGTCGAAACGAATAATTGAAAGAGAACCTTTGGCGGATGGCAATGCTTTTTGAGCTAATCAGAGTAATTGAGTGTCATAATGATGAATTGTGGGGCCTTTTGGTCATACAGGCACACAGAGGCATGTTTCACTGGCCAATGTCCAAGCCACTGTGTATGTTGAGGTAATAAATATTACCTGCCAGGGCTTTGAAGGATTATTAATCACTGGAGTGGTTAATATGCAGAGTGATAGTTCACACAAATTACAAAATGACACATTGGTCTCCTTACCCTGTAAGCAGTCTATGTACAAGGTATGACAGCAATCCATGCTTTGGTTTAGTTTCCCTGGCAGTGGCTGTCACTGTTACCAAATGCTAAAAGTCATGGGACTGATATTAGCATTTTCTGAGCATGATGTTCAAATCATCTATAAGTGACTTTGGTGAGCTTCACAATCAATTTTAGATACTTTCAGAAGATTTGGACATGATGTGCGTAAAAATACAAATATCGTTCCCATGTAATATATACAGTATACTATATTATATACAGTATACTATATATCACAGGAGGTTGGTGGCATCTTATTTGTGGAGGACGGGCTCATGGTAATGGCTGGAGCGGAATCAGTGGAATGGCATCAAATATATCAAACACATGGGCTCCGGTCCAAACACTTAAAGACACACCCTCGTCCACTTACCCTCGCCTTATGCCCTTGGGGGAATCCCCGTCGCCATCTTGGAGGGTGGTCCAAATGATTAGCCAAGCAAGGGAAGTTTGCAAAGTAAGCCCCTCAGCCCTCATTTTTCAGCTTTGCGAGTATACAGTAATGTTCACTCTGAGGCCTGGAACTCCCCATAATTCAATTCGCGACAATTATACATCCACTAAGAAAAGTCAGCGAAAACTTAAAATCAGCATACAAGTGTAAGTAAAAACGAATGCAAATAAGTTAGAAATTGTGCTACCAATGCACGTGACGGCACAAACACGTCTGGTAAAAAAGTAAATGTTTTTGTTTGGTTAGCTTTTGGAAATTGTAGAAATAAAACATTTTCCTTCTTCAGAAGTTCCAGCTAGGCAGGCTAACATTAGCTAGCTAATTAATTTGCTAGCTATCATACAGTAGGTGTAAATTAATAACAATATATAAGTAGACATGCAATCATAATTGACTGTAGCGCATATACAGCAACCACAAGCTACCGGTGGCTGAAAACACAATCATCGCGGGATGAACGAGTGACAAATTTCAGCCTGAGAATGGTCCATTTAAAAATCATTCCTTCCTCCCTCGCTCTGCAAGTGTATACTCATCAGACGTCATGATACGTCATCAGAAGTGTCCACTTAATTTGAGGGCATAGGGTGTGCATAGGGTGTGGACCGCAGCCATGGTTTGATATGTTTAATATTTCCACTAGTTTTGTTCTGGCCATTACTATGAATCGTCCACCCCTCAGCAGCCTTCTATGCTATTTTTATACCTGTTTGAAATCTATAGGCTTGTCATTCAAACTGAAGCAGTTTCATACCATATGAAGAAGTACTTCTGTTTTGTTCCTCTTCTCTGACTTCCTGCTGTGTGTTTGTGTAACATTAGCTGAGAAGTCAAACGTGTGGCCGGTGAATGATAAAAGCCAGCACAGCCAAATGTGGCACTGGGGGTTCTCCCATAATGGAGGGGTTTAAGATGTGGACCCACCAAAACCGCTGAGAGCCGTGGAAAGTGTACGGCACACAATGGAGGGCATCAGAATAGCTCTGGGAGCACAATGAGAGCGTGGATGAGAATAGGCTGTTCCGCCCGTTTGGCCTGGGTAAAAACCAGGGGGGATCATGGATGGGCTTGGGAATCCAGGCAAACCACCGGGCTGTCGCGCCTCGAGAGCTTTTTAAACATCATTAGCCTGCCTCTTCCTAATGGGGTCACTCACTCAGAATCTCTCTCTTTCTATCCTTCTCTCTTCATAATTCTCTCTCTCTCTCTGCCTGAGAAATATGTCAGCCTTCTAATAAATGTGAGATGAGGCAATGTGGATTTGTCGAACCTCAAAAAAACGTTCAGAAACCCTCATGTATTAATGAGAATGTTGACTGTTTGTGTGTTACAGTAAAGTCCATGCCTGGATGAGTCAGTGTTTAGATGCAATGAACTGTTTAGACAGTGTTTCGAGTGTTTAGACAATGGCTCAAGAAAACGTTTTTGTGTTCTTTCACTACCACCTCTGTGAACTTTGATATGTTTAACCAGCTTTTTGAATGAGAAAGGTGTCTGCAAATGTTCTAGTTGAGCTAAATCTGGAGTTTATCGGAATGGAAGTTCAAGCACACCACTCCACTCACAACAGCTTACAGTAGAAAGGCCAACTCCCTAGAAAGGCCAAAACCTAGGAAGAAACCTAGAGAGGAACCAGGCTATGAGGGGTGGCCAGTCCTCTTCTGGCTGTGCCGGGAATAGCAGTCAATGTTGTGTTACTACGATGTATTGCGCTCCATGTCATTGTGTGTGTACAGGTGTCTTTGACAGAAGACATATTGAGTATACAGCCCAGGGACTTAGGTACTCTGTTAAAAAGATAAGGTTTTTTATTGGTTTTCCTGAAGATGGTGTCATGGCCTCACAATCTAACAAAGACAAAGGTGTGCCTCGCCTCAAGTCTCATTAGTGACATCTGCCAGTAAAACTTGTTCAACAGGTTTTGTTTGGCAGCTGTTGGAAGTCAAACTTGATTTCCCTCATAGGTGTGTGTGTGGTTTGTAATATGTGGTATGTCCTTACCTTTACTAAGCTACTTCCTTTCTACCAATGTTTAACCTTTCAAGTAAATGCAACACTTTGATTTGTTGCGCAGATAGATCCTGCTCACTCAAACATGTTATTCAGGAAATATCAGTATTGCCTTGGTTTTGATGTTAAAGGTCCAATGCGGCTGTTTTTATCTCAATATCAAATCATTTCTCAATAACAAGGAAGTGCCTTTCTGTGATTGTTTTCAATTAAAATGGTTAGAAAGAAACAGCTTCTTTGTCACGCCCTGGCCTTATTATTCTTTGTTTTCTTGATTATTTTAGTTAGGTCAGGGTGTGACATGGGGAATGTTTATGTTTTGTTGGTGTTGGGTGTTTATATGGTAAAGGGGTTATGGGTTGTTGTATAGTATATGGGTTTGTGTGTAGTACAGGTGTCTAGTGTTTTCTATGTATGTTTAGTTGTCTAGGAGAGTCTATGGTGGCCTGAATGAGTTCCCAATTAGAGACAGCTGATTTCGGTTGTCTCTGATTGGGAGCCTTATTTAGGGTAGCCATAGGCTCTCATTAGTTGTGGGTAATTGTCTATGTAAGAACGTTTGTAGCCTGTTATGTTTGTGCACAACGTTTGTAGCTTCACGGTCGTTTTGTTGTTTTGTTAGTTTGTAAAGTGTTTTTGTGTCGTGTTCATCTTCGTTGGTGTTAATAAAAGAAGATGGCTTATTTTCCAACTGCTGCATTTTGGTCCGTCAATCCACCACACGATCGTGACAGAATTACCCACCATAGGACCAAGCGGCATGGAAGGCGGCAACAGGACCTACCACCAAAGGATTTCTGGACATGGGAGGAGATACTGGATGGTAAGGGGCCGTGGGATCAACCTGGAGAATATCGCCTCCCTCGTGAAGAGCTGGAGGCAGCGAAAGCCGAGAGGAGGCGATATGAGGAGGCAGCTCGGAGACAAGGCTGGAAGCCCGTGAGTACAACCCAAAAATTTCTTGGGGGGGGCCTTAAAGGGAGTGTGGCGAAGTCAGGTAGGAAACCTGCGACTACTCCCTGTACTTACCGTGGAGAGCGAGAGTACGGGCAGACACCGTGTTACGCAGTAGAGCGCACGGTGTCTCCTGTACGCGTGCATAGCCCGGTTCGGTACATTGCAGCTCCACGTATCGGCCGGGCTAGACTGAGCGTTGAGCCATATGTCATGAAGCCGGCCCAACGCATCTGGTCACCAGTGCGTCTCCTCGGGCCGGCGTACATGGCACCAGCCTTACGCATGGTGTCCCCGGTTCGCCTACATAGGCCGGTGCGGGTTATTCCACCTCCCCGCACTGGTCAGGCGACGGGGAGCATAGAACCAGGTAAGGTTGGGCAGGCTCGGCGTTCAAGGGAGCCAGTACGCCTGCACGGTCCGGTATTTCCGGCGCCACCTCCCCGCCCCAATCCAGTACCACCAGTGCCTCCTCCACGCACTAGCTATATGGTGCGTGTCTCCAGCCCTTTACCACCAGTGTCTAAACCACGCACCAAGCCTCCTGTGTGTCCCCAGAGTCCTGTGCGTCCTGTTGCTGCTCCCCGCACTAGCCCTGAGATGCGTGTCCCCAGCCCGGTGCCACCAGTCCCGGCACCACGCACCAGGCCTACAGTGCGCCTCAGCCGGCAGGAGTCTGCCGTCTGCACTGCAATGACTGAACTGCCCGTCTGCCAAGCGCCATTTGAGCCATCCGTCTCCCCAGCGCCATCTGAGCCATCCGTCTCCCCAGCGCCATCTGAGCCATCCGTCTGCAATGAGCCTGCAAAGCCGCCCGTCTGCCATGAGCCTGCAAAGCCGCCCGTCTGCCATGAGCCCACTGAGCCGTCCGCCAGACAGGAGCCGCTAGAGCCGCCAGCCAGACAGGAGCCGCTAGAGCCGTCCGTCAGACAGGATCTGCCAGAGCTGCCAACCAGACAGGATCTGCCAGAGCCGCCAACCAGACAGGATCTGCCAGAGCCGCCAACCAGACAGGAGCAGCCAGATCAGTCAGCCAGCCATGAGCAGCCAGATCCGTCAGCTAGCCATGAGCAGCCAGATCCGTCAGCTAGCCATGAGCAGCCAGATCCGTCAGCTAGCCATGAGCAGCCAGATCCGTCAGCTAGCCATGAGCAGCCAGATCCGTCAGCTAGCCATGAGCAGCCAGATCCGTCAGCTAGCCATGAGCAGCCAGATCCGTCAGCTAGCCATGAGCAGCCAGATCCGTCAGCTAGCCATGAGCAGCCAGATCCGTCAGCTAGCCATGAGCAGCCAGATCCGTCAGCTAGCCATGAGCAGCCAGATCCGTCAGCCAGCCATGAGCAGCCAGATCCGTCAGCCAGCCATGAGCAGCCAGATCCGTCAGCCAGCCATGAGCAGCCAGATCAGTTAGCCAGCCATGAGCAGCCAGATCCGTTAGCCAGCCATGAGCAGCCAGATCTGTCAGCCAGCCATGGGCCGTCCCTCAGTCCGGAGCTGCAGTCCCTCAGTCCGGAGCTGCCATTCCTCAGTCCGGAGCTGCCATTCCTCAGTCCGGAGCTGCCCCTTACCCTGGAGCTGCCCCTTACCCTGGTGCTGCCGCTTACCCTGGTGCTGCCCCTTACCCTGGTGCTGCCCCTTACCCTGGTGCTGCCCCTTACCCTGGTACTGCCCCTTATCCTGGTACTGCCCCTGACCCTGGTACTGGTTCTTAGTCCGGAGCTGTCCCTTAGTCCGGAACTCCCCCTGAATGCAATGGGGTTAATGTGGAGGGGGGTCGTTTGGAGGAGGCCTAGGAGGTGGTTAGGTACTGTGGTGACGTGGGGACTACGACCAGAGCCGGAGCCGCCACCGTGGAGGGGAGCCCACCCAGACCCTCCCCTAGACTGTGTATGGTGCGCCCGGAGTTCGCGCCTCAAGGGGGGGGTTATGTCACGCCCTGGCCTTATTATTCTTTGTTTTCTTGATTATTTTAGTTAGGTCAGGGTGTGACATGGGGAATGTTTATGTTTTGTTGGTGTTGGGTGTTTATATGGTAAAGGGGTTATGGGTTGTTGTATAGTATATGGGTTTGTGTGTAGTACAGGTGTCTAGTGTTTTCTATGTATGTTTAGTTGTCTAGGAGAGTCTATGGTGGCCTGAATGAGTTCCCAATTAGAGACAGCTGATTTCGGTTGTCTCTGATTGGGAGCCTTATTTAGGGTAGCCATAGGCTCTCATTAGTTGTGGGTAATTGTCTATGTAAGAACGTTTGTAGCCTGTTATGTTTGTGCACAACGTTTGTAGCTTCACGGTCGTTTTGTTGTTTTGTTAGTTTGTAAAGTGTTTTTGTGTCGTGTTCATCTTCGTTGGTGTTAATAAAAGAAGATGGCTTATTTTCCAACTGCTGCATTTTGGTCCGTCAATCCACCACACGATCGTGACATTCTTAGCAAAGACCAATTTCTCAGTCAAGAATTTAGCTAGCACTGTCTGTGAGTGGTCTGAGTGGGGAATACTGAAAACTAGCTGTTATTGGCAGAGAGGTCTTTCTTATTGGTCTATTAACTACTTTACAGGCAGGCCAAAGGTCCATCCCACCAAAACAGGCAGACATTTCAGGCGATCTTTTTAAACAGCTCTTACGCTAAAAGGGCATTATCATAATTGTCACAGTATTATTCCAACCTCACATTGCGGAAATAGAGTGTACAAAACATTAGGAACACAGGTGAATCCAGGTAAAAGCTATGATCCCGTATTGATGTCACCTGTTAAATCCACTTCAATCAGTGTAGATGAAGTGGAGGAGACCGGTTGAAGGAGGATTTTTTAAGTCTTGAGACATGGATTGTGTATATGTGCCATTCAGAGAGTGAATGGGAAGATAAAAGATTTAAGTGCCTTTGAACGGAGGATGGCAGACAGGTGCACCGGTTTGAGTGTGTCAAACTGCAATGCTGCTGGGTCTTTCACAACAGTTTCCTGTGTGTATCAACAACTTGACACAACTGTGGGAAGCATTGGAGTCAACATGGGCCAGCAAGGTACCGGTAAATATCAACAAAGCTAACTGTGTTACTAAATTGCCTCGGCATGTGACCTGTCATAAAGAGACATCACTATGCCGGGCTGACAGGTGCTCCACATCCACTGGCAACGGTGTTAATATCAATTCAATTGGTCACCTTGTCTTCAACACTGGATAAAATATTCCTGCAATGTGATACACTCTTAGACAGCACTAAAAGGCAAAAAAAACGAAAACACTGAAGCTAATTATTTAGTTGCTCCCATGACAACCAACTTCAAATCAACTTGTTTAACATTAACATTTCTTACTCCATCTTGGGTGAAATAAAATGAAACTGACATAGTTTGGCCTCGGTACAATCCTCAGTATACATCCTGAAACAGATTCTGCTAATATTTTGATAATATTAGCATGCCTTTAAACCATTCACACACACTGACAAACCTGTACTCAACTATTTGAAATTCTTCATGGAAGCGCAAATTCAAACCCGGTGGGTTCTTTACTCACACAACTAACTCGGTCTAAAACCAGCTTCTGTGAAAGTGAGCCTTTTCTGTCAGCGTCGCTTCAAAGTCACAGGTCTTATAAATAGATCTCACACTTGAAATAATCATTGCTGAGCACACCATGCCACTTACCGCTGAGGGAAAGTATCAATGCTGCTGCTATGTATCCAAGTGACTAGTTGTAAGAAGTAGTCCCAGTAGCCTAACAACCACCTTCTGTTGAGTTCAGTGAATTGGGTTCTCTCGCTCTCTCCCCTCCTGTACAGATTCTCTCCTTGTAATAGCTCTGGATGTTTTTCAATGTACCTCTCCCTGGAGTGATTAGAGTGTATTCACACACACACACACACACACACTCCACTTTCAGGAGCAGCGGCAGCAGCTGCCAGTTAAGCTGTGTGTTAGTGAATGAGCCTCACTCTGTCCAGAGCGTGTGAATACTCTGCTTGTGATTATCTGTTGCCTTGGTTGCTACTACCTCCTGCTCATTTCCCTCACACATTTTGTGAGGGCGCGGCAGAGGAGGTGAGGGCGGAAGAAGCGCAGATGAGGGAGCAAAAGAGTGCCTTCACCTCCACAGCCCACCCACACATTTACAAGCACAGGTTTTCCCTTGACAATTATACATCTATAAACAAACAGAACGGCAACTTTAGTTCCAGATCATTAATACATTTCAACACATACCGTAATACTCATCTCAGATAGAGAAAGGAAAGACAAAGGAAATGATCTGTGTCATGTACTGTATCTATTACCATATGAGGCTGGGTTGAGATTGTCACGTCTTTCCAACAAAACACTATACCCATCTACAAATAACATTATACCCATCTACAAATAACATTATACACATCTACATATAACACTATACACATCTACAAATAACATTATACCCATCTACAAATAACATTATACACATCTACAAATAACATTATACCCATCTACAAATAACATTATACACATCTACAAATAACATTATACACATCTACAAATAACATTATACCCATCTACATATAACATTATACACATCTACAAATAACATTATACCCATCTACAAATAACACTATACACATCTACAAATAACATTATACACATCTACAAATAACATTATACACATCTACATATAACATTATACACATCTACAAATAACATTATACCCATCTACAAATAACATTATACACATCTACAAATAACATTATACCCATCTACATATAACATTATACACATCTACAAATAACATTATACCCATCTACAAATAACACTATACACATCTACAAATAACATTATACACATCTACAAATAACATTATACCCATCTACATATAACGTTATACACATCTATGTTAAACATTGTACACATCTACATATAACATGATACTCATCTACATATAACGTTATACTCATCTACATATAACGTTATACTCATCTACATATAACATTATACACATCTACGTTAAACATTATACTCATCAACATATAACGTTATACTCATCTACATAAAACGTTATACTCATCTACATATGACATTATACACATCTACGTTAAACATTATACACATCTACATATGATATGATACTCATCTACATATAACATGATACTCATCTACATATAACATGATACTCATCTACAGTGGCTTGCGAAAATATTTACCCCCCTTGGCATTTTTCCTCTATTGTTGCCTTACAACCTGGAATTAAAATAAATTTTGGGGGGGTTTGTATCATTTCATTTACGCAACATGCCCACCACTTTGAAGATGCAAAATATTCTTTATTGTGTAACAATAAAAATAAGACAAAAAAAACAGAAAACTTGAGCATGCATAACTATTCAGCCCCCAAAGTCAATACTTTGTAGAGCCACCTTTTGTAGCAATTACAGCTGCAAGTCTCTTGGGGTATGGCACATCTAGCCACTGGGATTTTTGCCCATTCTTCAAGGCGAAACTGCTCCAGCTCCTTCAAGTTGGATGGGTTCCGCTGGTGTACAGTAATCTTTAAGTCTTACCACAGATTCTCAATTGGATTGAGGTCTGGGCTTTGACTAGGCCATTCCAAGACATTTAAATGTTTCCGCTTAAACCACTCGAGTGTTACTTTAGCAGTATGCTTAGGGTCATTGTCCTGCTGGAAGGTGACCCTCTGTCCCAATCTCAAATCTCTGGAAGACTGAAACAGGTTTCCCTCAAGAATTTCCCTGTATTTAGCGCCATCCATCATTCCTTCAATTCTGACCAGTTTCCCAGTCCCTGCCGATGAAAAACATCTCCACAGCATGATGCTGCCACCACCATGCTTCACTGTGGAAGTGGTGTTCTCGGGGTGATGAGAGGTGTTGGGTTTGCGCCAGACATAGCGTTTTCCTTGTTGGCCAAAAAGCTAAATTTTAGTCTTATCTGACCAGAGTACCTTCTTCCATATGTTTGGGGAGTCTCCCACATGCCTTTTGGCGAACACCAAACGTGTTTGCTTATTTTTTTCTTTAAGCAAGGGCTTTTTTCTGGCCACTCTTCCGTAAAGCCGAACTTTGTGGAGTGTATGGTTTAAAGTGGTCCTATGGACAGATATTCCAATCTACGCTGTGGAGCTTTGCAGCTCCTTCCGTGTTATCTTTGGTCTCTTTGTTGCCTCTGATTAATGCCCTCCTTGCCTGGTCTGTGAATTTTGGTGGGCGGCCATCTCTTGGCAGGTTTGTTGTGGTGCCATATTCTTTCCATTTATTAATAATGGATTTAATGGTGCTCCGTGGGATGTTCAAAGATTTTGATATTTTATTATAACCCAACCCTGATCTGTATTTCTCCACAACTTTGTCCCTGACCTGTTTGGAGAGCTCCTTGGTCTTCATGGTGCCGCTTGCTTAGTGGTGCCCCTTGTTTAGTGGTGTTGCAGACTCTGGGGCCTTTCAGAACAGGTGTAATATACTAGATCATGTGACACTTAGATTGCACACAGGTGGACTTTATTTAACTAATTATGTGACTTCTGAAGGTAATTTGTTGCACCAGATCTTATTTAGGGGCTTCATAGCAAAGGAGGTGAAAACATATGCACGGAACACTTTTCCGTTTTTATTTTTTATTTTTTAAACAAGTTCTTTTTTAAATTTCACTTCACCGATTTGGACTATTTTGTGTATGTCCATTATATGAAATCCAAATAAAAATCCATTTAAATTAGAGGTTGTAATGCAACAAAATAGAAAAAATGCCAAAGGGGGAGAATACTTTCGCAAGCCTCTGTACATATAACATTATACTCATCTAATAATAATGAAAGTAAAGACAAGCAAATAAGTCTGGTTGCACAGCCAATTGGCAAACAAACTGTAAATTCAGAAATCATGTGACTAAACAAAAAGAAGATGAAACTGTACTTTGGAACAACGATCGATGATATAACGGATGATCGTAAAAAGATTTGAAGTACCCTAAATAAAATGTTGTCCAAAAAGGCAAACTCAGCTTCATCCTTCATAGAATCAGATGTTTCATTCATTATTCATTTATCAGATGGCTCATTATACTAAGATAACATGGAAATGTTTTAAGATGGTCATACCATGGATCATGTAGCGATTAGATTTTGAATTTTAGAACCCCTTTAGGTATAAAAATATATATTTCATAAAATATTGAATTTGGCCTTTACTACTACAGCCCACAGAAACGCATTGAATAACACATTCATAAATTGCAAAAAATAAAATAAATCATAAGGATTAAGGTTTTTAAGTGTCTGTCCTACATCTAGAAGATATAAGGAAGCTCAGGAAATATTTTACTTTTTTTGGACACATACAGTTGAAGTCGGAGGTTTACATACACCTTAGCCAAATCATTTAAAAACAGTTTTTCACAATTCCTGACATTTAGTCCTTGTAAAAAAATCCCTGTTTTAGGTCAGTTAGGATCACCACTTTATTTTAAGAATATGAAATGTCAGAATAATAGTAGAAAGAATTATTTATTTCAGCTTTTATTTCTTTCATCTCATTCCCAGTGGGTCAGAAGTTTACATACACTCAATTAGTATTTAGTAGCATTGCCTTTAAATTGTTTAAATTGGGTTAAACGTCTTGGGTAGCCGTCCACAAGCTTCCCACAATAAGTTGGGTGAATTTTGGCCCATTCCTCCTGACAGAGCTGGTGTAACTGAGTCAGGTTTGTAGGCCTCCTTGCTTGCACATGCTTTTTCAGTTCTAACCACAAATTTTCTATGGGATTGAGGTCAGGGCTTGTGATGGCCAATCCAATACCTTGACTTTGTTGGCCTTGAGACATTTTGCACAACTTTGGAAGTATGCTTGAGGTCATTGTCCATTTGGAAGACCCATTTGCGACCAAGCTTTAACTTCCTGACTGATGTCTTGAGATGTTGCTTCAATATATCCACACAATTTTCCTACCTCATGATGCCATCTATTTTGTGAAGTGCACCAGTCCTTCCTGCAGCAAAGCACCCCCACAACATGATGCTGCCACCCCCGTGCTTCATGGTTGAGATGGTGGTCTTTGGCTGGCAAGTCTCCCCATTTTTCCTCCAAACATAACGATGGTCGTTATGGACAAAAAGTTCTGTTTTTGTTTCATTAAACCAGAGGACATTTCTCCAAAAAGTACAGTCTTTGTCCCCATGTGCAGTTGCAAACCGTAGTCTGGCTTTTTTATGGCAGCTTTGGAGCAGTGGCTTCTTCCTTGCTGAGCAGCCTTTCAGGTTATGTCGATATAGGACTTGTTTTACTGTGGATATAGATACTTTTGTACCTGTTTCCTCCAGCATCTTCACAAGGGTATTTGCTGTTGTTCTGGGATTGATTTGCACTTTTCACACCAAAGTACGTTCATCTCTAGGAGACAGAACGCGTCTCCTTCCTGAGCAGTATGACAGCTGCGTGGTCCCATGGTGTTTATACTTGCGTACTCTTGCTTGTACAGATGAACGTGGTACCTTCAGGCATTTGGAAATTGTTCCCAAGGATGAACCAGACTTGTGGAGGTCTACAATTTATTTTCTGAGGTCTTGGCTGATTTCTTTTGATTTCCCCATGATGTCAAGCAAAGAGGCACTGAGTTTGAAGGTAGGCCTTGAAATACATCCACAAGTACACCTCCAACTGACTCAAATGAAGTCAATTAGCCTATCAGAAGCTTCTAAAGCCATGACATCCTCTTCTGGCATTTTTCAAGCTGTTTAAAGGCACAGTCAACTTAGTGTATGTAAACTTCTGACCCACTGGAATTGTGATACAGTGAATTATAAGTGAAATAATTTGTATTTTTTTGAAAAAATGTGGAAAAATGACTTGTGTCCTGCACCAAGTAGATGTCCTAACCGACTTGCCAAAAACTATAGTTTGTTAACAAGAAATTTGTGGAGTGGTTTAAAAATGAGTTTTAATGACTCCAACCTAAGTGTATGTAAATTTCCGACTTCAACTGTATTTAACCCCTTATTTTTGTTGGCACAAAACTAACTCCATACTTCCATTTATTTGTAGGGGTATCCTACACCATCTTGTTCATGGGAGTCTCATCTTTCCATAGAGTAGGCCAAACTGTTCAGAGGCTACAGATGTTTTTGGGAGAAGATCGATATTCGAGATGTCTCGTGGTCTGACAAACAGCACTGTAGCACTGCCACTTTCCACCGCATATGCGGAAGAGCGACATAGACGGATGTGATGAATTGAGACGCAGCTTGGTCTTTTACTGTTTTCTATTTTTACTAATGATTTGAGTAGCTAGCCTTGAGTAAAGCCTTGCTACCACAGAAAGTTAATTCACTGAGACCCTAAACAAAGAGCTGCAGTCAGGTTTAGAATGGGTGGATAGTAATAAGCTAGCCCTAAATATACACTGCTCAAAAAAATAAAGGGAACACTTAAACAACACAATGTAACTCCAAGTCAATCATACTTCTGTGAAATCAAACTGTCCACTTAGGAAGCAACACTGATTGACAATAAATTTCACATGCTGTTGTGCAAATGGAATAGACAAAAGGTGGAAATTATAGGCAATTAGCAAGACACCCCCAATAAAGGAGTGATTCTGCAGGTGGTGACCACAGACCACTTCTCAGTTCCTATGCTTCCTGGCTGATGTTTTGGTCACTTTTGAATGCTGGCGGGGCTCTCACTCTAGTGGTAGCATGAGACGGAGTCTACAACCCACACAAGTGGCTCAGGTAGTGCAGCTCATCCAGGATGGCACATCAATGCGAGCTGTGGCAAGAAGGTTTGCTGTGTCTGTCAGCGTAGTGTCCAGAGCATGGAGGCACTACCAGGAGACAGGCCAGTACATCAGGAGACGTGGAGGAGGCCGTAGGAGGGCAACAACCCAGCAGCAGGACCGCTAACTCCGCCTTTGTGCAAGGAGGAGCACTGCCAGAGCCCTGCAAAATTACCTCCAGCAGGCCACAAATGTGCATGTGTATAAAAACAAAAACCATTTTATTTGGGACAAATCACTTGCATAACCCTAAACCTCATCTAAATCTTGTAATGAATAATGTGGCAATTGAGCAAGTTGAGGAGACTAAACTGCTTGATGTAACCCTAGATTGTAAATTGACATGGTCCAAACATATTGATGCAACAGTTGCTAAGATGGGGTGTGAGGGAAAAATTCTGTATTCACCTTATTTGATTTCCCAGTATTTACTTTATAAAATCTCTAGTAATCGATTATACACACATAGAATTGATCTTTTTTTTTCATGTCTTCACAGAATCAATATATAACAATAATGAATCACTCCAATTCCAACGACTCCTCATCCATACACTCCCAGCGGAACCCAAAAACGTTAGTTTCTCGGACGCTGCCCTATGGGAATAATTCTCAATGGTTCTCTAGTCTTCCAGAAATTATAGAATAACATCTAGCGCTTAATAATATTCTATGATGGGCAGTGTTGAACGGAACCCCAAGATAACGCTGCGTATCTTACTATCCAAATGTAAGATGAACACTCATTTCTAGACTCACAAAACTCTCATTCACAAAATACTTTTCCCAAAACATACTTCCCTCAGACTCTCTCGTATCACATTCACAGAAAGCACAAACAAAAAACGCAGAGGGGAATGAGATAGACAAGGAAAACTGGTTAGCCTGTTTTTAGATTTGAAAACCCTGTCTATATAAACAGGGAACCCCATACCATTATCAAAATATTGCCTAATTAGTGGTCCCACAACGGGGTATTGTATCCACACTGGGATAACGCCTACTGCGGTTACTACGGAATAGATTATTTTATGTCTATCCAAATGTGCAAAACAACCAACAGAGTACCCATGTCTGCTATCAAATTGCGTAACACGTCCCCAAATATCCAACCTTACCTCATATTTACTAAGTATCAGGAATAACAAAACACTTACAATAACACCTAACAATAGTAACCCAAAACACATTGTCACGACTTCCGCCGAAGTCGGTTCCTCTCCTTGTTCGGGCGGCGTTCGCCGGTCGACGTCACCGTTCTTCTAGCCATCGCCGATCCACCTTTCATTTCCCATTTGTTTTGTCTTGTTTTCCCACACACCTGGTTTACATTCCCTCATTACGTGACGTGTATATAACTCTCTGTTCCCCCCATGTCTGTGTGTGGAATTGTTTGTGGTAAAGTGTATGTGCACTTCAGACTGGTTTGCTCCGGGTTATTTCAACCCATATTTTGTTGTTCTGGGAGCCGTTGGTTTTGCCTCATTAAACTGCTCCGGTTATTACCCAGTTCTGCTCTCCTGCTCCTGACTTCCCTGCAGCCAGTTACGCACCTCTTACACACATAACTGACACAACACGTTATAATTAGACTTTGACAGGGCCAGTGTCCTTTCAGGTGTCACCGGGCGCAGGTCCCTCGTCTAATGAAACTCCGCCAGGACTAGTGCCCCCGCAGGGTGTCACCAGGCTCTGGTCCCTCGTTCCCACAAACCTCACCATTCTACTGCGATCAAATCAGTACCACGGATTGGACTTTGGTTGCCCGCAACTGGCTAATTAACAATCATGCACAAGGATACTTCACTTAAGAACACTCTTATCAACTCAACTCAGTCCTGCTAGTTACCTCAGCTGTGGCCCTCTTAAGGAAGACCTCGCTCTGAGCGTACCCTCAAACAGGGGCCTTCGTTTAAAAAACAACAACATGTATTTATAATTTCATCACTTTTTGATAGATTGTCCAAGCCTAGCTCTCTCAGTACTCTGTCCGAGATCTGGTATCCACCCGTGCCCGCTACCTCTCAGATCATAGGCGGGTCCAGCTGCTCAATAATAAAAATGATGTGGTGTACCCTGAGATCCTAATTTCTGATCCCCTGTGCACAGTTTACCCAGATCTTCAGGAGCGGTCAACAGGTGAAGTTGCAGTTCCCATCCTCGTCGCCAACAATGTTGTGGAAATTCAGTACTGGGAGAGACTTGGTCTTGGTAATTTCTTCAAACAATCATCTTTATTTAATATTGAATCATTATTGCAATAATGAGACCGTCAGCCCACCAGTCTTGACTGACTGTTAGGCTGAGAGTCTAGCCTTTACAGACGATGCACAGTTTTTATATAGCCGATACCAAGATTGCTTAGTCAGTCACTTCAAACCTTCCCATAAGCCACCTTGGTTATCTACACAGGATGGTATTTTACCTAGTTTCCCAGATGCCAGGAAGATGAGACAATGATGCATTGTTCTTAACCTCTCTTGGGCACGTGAGACGGTAGCGTCCCACCTTTTCAACAGCCAGTTAAACTGCTGGGCGCCAAATTCAAATACAGAAATACTCATTATAAAAATTCAGAAAACAAAACATATTTTACAGAGGTTTAAAGATTAACTTCTTTTGAATCCAACCACTGTGTCAGATTTTAAAAATGCTTTACGGCGAAAGCATACCTTACGATTATTTGAGAACAGAGCCCACTAGACAATTCATTACAAACAGTAACCAGCCAAGTAGAACAGTTACACACGTCAGAAATAGAGATAAAATGAATCCCTTACCTTTGATGATCGTCATATGGTTGCACTCAGCAGACATTCATTTACTCAATAAATATTCCTTTTGTTCGATAAAGTCTCTTTATACCCAAAAACCTCTGTTTTGTTTGCGTGTTTTCTTCAGTAATCCACAGGCTCAAACGCAGTCAAAACAGGAAGACAAAAAAATCCCCAAAATTGTAAAAATTGTATTCGTAAGGTTCATAGAAACATGTCCAACGATGTTTATATTCAAACCTCAGGTTGTTTTTAGCCTAAATAATTGATAATATTTCAACCGGACAATAACTTACTTCGTCAATTTAAAAGGTAAACAAGACGCACTCTCTCGGTCGCGCACATGAAAAGGCTCTGTGACACTTTAGGGTCCACTCATTTCGACTGCTCTTACTTCTTAATTTTTCATAATACAAGCCTGAAACTATTTCTAAAGACTTTTGACATCTAGTGGAAGGCATAGGAACTGCAATTTGAGTCCTAAGTCAATGGATACTGTAATGGCATTGAATAGAAAACTACAAAACCAAAAAAAAAAACTACTTCCTGAATGGATTCTTCTCTGGTTTTTGCATGCCAAATCAGTTATGTTATACTCACAGACACTATTTTAACCGTTTTGGAAACTTTAGAGTGTTTTCTATCCAAATCTACCAGTTATATGCATATCATATCTTCTGGGCCCGAGAAGCAGGCAGTTGAATTTGGGCATGCAGTTCATCCAAAATTCCGAATGCTGCCCCCTACCCTATAGAAGTTAACTCTTCCAGGCTCTCTCTATCTTGAGTCACACACACCACCACATCTTGTCTATAGAATGCTAGCTTGTAGGTTTTTATCATCAACACAAATCAATTGTCAGCTTCAAGCTATCTCTAGTAGAACCCATGTCCTCAACACCCAGACTCATATGGCAGGCAAAAACCTGAGAAAAAATCTATAAAAATCTATACTATTCCCTATTGAAGATACAGTGGGATATGGGTCATGTTGCACATCCTAAGGCTTCCACTAGATGTCAACAGTCTTTAGAACCTTGTCTGATGCTTCTACTGTGAAGTGAGGCCGAATGAGAGGGGAATGAGTCAGAGGTCTGGCAGAATGCTTTGAGCTCGTGACGCTCGTTCACGTGAGAGCGAGCTCTGTTCCATGGCTTTTCTACAGACAAAGGAATTCTCCGGTTGGAACATTATTGAAGATTTATGTTAAAAACATCCTAAAGATTGATTCTATACTTCATTTGACACGTTTCTACGGACTGTAATATGACTTTTCGTCTGAACCTTTGCCTGGACTTGCCCGCGCGTCATGAGTTTAGATTGTGTACTGAACGCGAGAACAACAAGGAGGAATTTGGACATAAATTATGGACTTTATGGAACAAATCAAACATTTATTGTGGAACAGGGATTCCTGGGAGTGCATTCTGATGAAGATCATCAAAGGTAAGTGAATATTTATAATGCTATTTCTGACTTATGTTGACTCCAACATGGCGGGTATCTTCTTCAAGGTACTCAGATTATTGCATGGTTTGATTTTTACGTAAAGTTTTTTTTAAATCTGACACAGCGGTTGCATTAAGGAGAAGTATATCTTTAAATCTGTGAATAGCACTTGTATCTTTTATTCATGTTTATTATGAGTATTTCTGTGATTTGATGTGGCTCTGTGCAAATTCACGGGATGTTTTGGAGGCAAAGCCTGAGGTTTTTGGATATAAATTTGAACTTGATCGAACAAAACATACATGTATTGTGTAACATGTTGTCCCGGCAGTGTCATCTGATGAAGAATATCAAAGGTTAGCGATTCATTTGATCAATATTTCTCCTTTTTGTGACACCTCTCTTTGGTTGGAAAATTGCTGTATGCTTTCTGTGACTAGTTGCTGACCTAACATAATGATATGTTCTGCTTTCGCTGAAGAGCTTCTTTGAAATCGGACACTGTGGTTGGATTAACGAGAATTTTATCTTTAAAATGGTGTCTAATACTTGTATGTTTGAGAAAATGTAATTATGAGATTTCTGTTGATTGAATTTGAATTGAATTGGCTGTTGGCGAGCGGTTCCACTAGCGGAACAGGGATAACCAATCCTAGACAGGTTGAATAAAGTTTAAATAAATGAAATAAACTCAGCAAAAAAATAAACATTCCCTTTTCAGGACCCTATCTTTCAAAAATAATTTGTAAAAATCCATTGTAAAGGGTTTAAACAATGTTTCCCATGCTTGTTCAATGAACCGTAAACAATTAATGAACATGCACCTGTGGAACGGTCGTTAAGACACTAACAGCTTACATACGGTAGGCAATTAAGGTCACAGTTATGAAATATAGAACACTAAAGAGGCCTTTCTACTGACTGTGAAAAACACCTAAAGAAAGATGCCCAGGGTCCCTGCTCATCTGCGTGAACGTGCCTTAGGCATGCTGCAGGGAGGTATGAGGACTGCAGATGTGGCCAGGGCAAAAAATTGCAATGTCCGTACTGTGAGACGCCTAAGACAGTGCTACAGGGAGACAAGGCGGACAGCTGATCGTCCTTACAGTGGCAGACCACGTGTAACAACACCTGCACAGGATCGGTACATCCGAACATCACACCTGCGGGACAGGTACAGGAGGGCAACAACAACTGCCCGAGTTACACCAGGAACGGACAATCCCTCCATCAGTGCTCAGACTGTCCACAATAGGCTGAGAGAGGCTGGACTGAGGGCTTGTAGGCCTGTTGTAAGGCAGGTCCTCACCAGACATCACCGGCAGCAACGTTGCCTATGGGCACAAACCCACCATCGCTGGACCAGACGGGACTGGCAAAAAGTGCTCTTCACTGACGAATCGCTGTTTTGTCTCACCAGTGGTGATGGTCGGATTTGCGTTTATCGTCGAAGGAATGAGCGTTACACCGAGGCCTGTACTCTGGAGCGGGATCGATTTGGAGGTGGAGGGTCCGTCATGATCTGGGGCGGTGTGTCACAGCATCATCGGACTGAGCTTGTTGTCATTGCAGGCAATCTCAACGCTGTGTGTTACAGGGAAGACATCCTCCTCCCTAATGTGGTACCCTTTCTGCAGGCTCATCCTGACATGACCCTCCAGCATGACATTGCCCCCAGCCATACTGCTCGTTCTGTATGTGATTTCGTGCAACGCAGGAATCTCAGTGTTCTGCCATGGCCAGCGAAGAGCCAGGATCTCAATCCCATTGAGCACGTCTGGGACCTGTTGGATTGGAGGGTGAGGGCTAGTGCCATTCCCCCCAGAAATGTCCAGGAACTTGCAGGTGCCTTGGTGGAGGAGTGGGGTAACATCTCACAGCAAGAACTGACAAATCTGGTTCAGTCCATGAGGAGGAGATGCACTGCAGTATTTAATGCAGCTGGTGGCCACACCAGATACTGACTGTTACTTTTGATTTGGCCCCCCCACCTTTGTTCAGGGACACATTATTCCATTTCTGTTAGTCACATGTCTTTGGAACTTGTTCAGTTTAGGTCTCAGTTGTTGAATCTTGTTATGTTCATACAAATATTTACACATGTTAAGTTTGCTGAAAATAAGCGCAGTTCACAGTGAGAGGACGTTTCTTTTTTTGCTGAGTTTACATCTATTATTGTATGAGGATGGGTACAGACTGTTATGTCTTTCCAACATACAGTGGGGCAAAAAAATATTTAGTCAGCCACCAATTGTGCAAGTTTTCCCACTTAAAAAGATGAGAGAGGCATGTAATTTTTTTGGACAGGTGTCTTTTATACTGATAACAAGTTCAAACAGGTGCCATTAATACAGGTAACGAGTGGAGGACAGAGGAGCCTCTTAAAGAAGAAGTTACAGGTCTGTGAGAGCCAGAAATCTTGCTTGTTTTTAGGTGACCAAATACTTATTTTCCACCATAATTTGCAAATAAATTCAAAAAAAATCCTACAATGTGATTTTCTGGATTTTTTTCCTCTCATTTTGTCTGTCATAGTTGAAGTGTACCTATGATGAAAATTACAGGCCTCTCTCATATTTTTAAGTGGGAGAACTTGCACAATTGGTGGCTGACTAAATACTTTTTTGCCCCACTGTATACTACATACTTTCATTAATTTTTTAATACTGATACTGGGACCTTTAGACAAGTCTTGTGAGGCTTGTGGGTGTCCTAGAGCAAACCTTTCTACAGAGGGGTCATATTAGTGTGTAGCTCTAACTGTTCGGACACTACAGACATTTTTGTCGCAAGACCGATTTTCAGGATGTCTCATGGTCTGACAAACAGCGCTCTAGCTCTTCTACCCTCACAGCAGATGCGGGAGGGCGATATCAGCGGATTGAGACATCAGCGATATCAGCGGATTGCCAGGGTGGCAGATCACATGGGCCCTGTCGCAGCGGTGATAGGCCACGGGGGACCATTTGTTTTTGCCGTTTTTCGACAGCAACGTCTCCCTTTCGGCTTGAGGGGAGGCCATCTCTTCCCCTGGCTCTTCCTCTGGCTCTACCTCTTGGTCTTCCTCCGACGGCGATGCGTCGTCGTCCTCCTCGCGCTCGGGGTTGTATTCCTCCACGTCTTCATCTTCCGACACCTCAGACACCTCCTCCTCCTCGGAATCAGAGTAGTCTTCTTGATGATGGACAGTGGAGAAAATCTGTTCTAGGACCTGCGCCGTGGTGAAACACATGGTCATGGCGGCTTGGGTCCACTCACTGCCACTCACTGAGCAGCCGGGAAGAGCACGCGGCACGGGGGCGACAACGACGACGGCGAGCACGACTTTGTGCGCCGCTGACAATATTAGTATCCTCTTTACGGCCGTTCACCCCTGTTGGGCGGCGACGTGAATCGACGAGGCGCGCGTGTCAACCCCTCCTGTTGAGCCGCCGGCCTCCCCGAGTGCTGGTCACCCCTGTTGGGCCACTGGGCTCCCAGGTAGCACGGGGGTCGTGGGATAGCAACTTCATGAGGCGCTGGCTGGCTGCCCTCTTGCGCACACTGCGGCGGGACATGCCCGGGCATGTGTAGCCGTGCCGTTTACCCCTCCTGTTGCACCGCTGGGTTTACACAGCCTCTCACTGCCTCCCTCTCACCGCGGGGGGAACCCACCGCACACAGTAGACACAATAACACATAGCCCTTGCTAGTGCTGGCTGGCTGGGTCACTCTGACTCCGAGCACAGAGGGGAGCCGTCCAAATGCGGGGCCTGGGTCACTCTGACCCGAGGACGACGGGAACCCAGCACACTGTCCCCTCACCACAGGTGCTACACACACAGTAGACACAGTAACATAACCCTCGCTAGTGCTGACTGGCTGGCTTGCTGGGTCACTCTGACCCCGAGCACAGAGGGGAGCCCTCCAAATGCAGGGCCTGGGTCACTGACCCGAGGACGATGGGCGGGTTAAGGAGCTGAGAATAAAAATGGACTTCTTCAATAGAAATAGGTCCTGCCTCTTGCTAAATAGTAGAAAGCAGATTATTCGATGTCCCTGTCTGTCCTAGCCTATGGTAACATCATCTATATGAACACAGTTGCCACTTCCTTATAGTTGTTAGATGCAGTTTATCATAGAGCATTGCGCTTTCTTACGGGTGACAATTTTAGTACTCATCACTGCATTCCCTACCAGAAGGTTGGTTGGCCCTCTTTGATGTCACGTAGGTTGATACATGCTATGTTTTCATTTATAATGCCCTTTTACCAAAAGTCCCACTGTACCAAACATCTTTACTAAACTTTACACTGACCATAAATATAAACGCAACATGCAACATTTCAAAGATTTTACTTATTTACAGTTCATATAAGCAAATCCGTCAATTGAAGTAAATTCATTAGGCCCTAATCTATGGATTTCACAAGACTGGGAATACAAATATGCATCTGTTGGTCACAGATACCTTTTTTAAAAAGGCAGGGGAGTGGATCAGAAAACCAGTCAGTATCTGGTGTGACCTCCATTTGCCTCATGCAGCGCGACACATCTCCTTCACATAGAGTTGATCAGGCTGTTGATTGTGCCCTGTGGAATGTTATCCCACTCCTCTTCAAAGGCTGTGTGAAGGCCTTAGGATCTCATCACATTATCTCAGTGCATTTAAATTGCCATCGATAAAATGCAATTGTGTTCGTTGTCGGTAGCTTATGCCTGCCCGTACCATAACCCCACCGTCACCATGGGGCAGTCTGTTCACAATATTGACATTAGCAAACTGCTCGCCCACACGACGCTATACATTGCTGTCTGCCATCTGCCTGCTACAGTTGAAACCGTGATTCATCCATGAAGAACACACTTCTCCAGCATGCCAGTGGCCATTGAAGGTGAGCATTTGCCCACTGAAGTCTGTTATGACACCAAACTGCAGTCAGGTCAACACCCCGGTGAGGATGATGAGTACGCAGATGAGCTTCCCTGAGATGGTTTCTGATAGTTTGTGCAAAAATTATTTGGTTGTACAAACCCACAGTTTCATCAGCTGTCCGGGTGGCTAGTCTCTCAGACAATCTCGGATGTGAAGAAGCCGGTTGTGGAGGTCCTGGGCTGGCGTGGTTACACGTGGTCTGCGGTTGTGAGGCTGGTTGGACGTACTCAGCAAATTCTCTAAAACAATGTTGGAGGCGGCTTAAATTTACATGAAATTATCTGACAACAGCGCTGGTGAAAATTCCTGCAGCCAGCATGCCAATTCCACGCTCCCTCAAAACCTGAGACATCTGTGGCATTGTGCTGTGTGACAAATCTACAAATTTTAGAGTGGCCTTTTTATTGTCCCCAGAACGATGTCCAGCTTTATATTGATAATGCTGTTTAATCAGCTTCTTGATATGCCACACTTGTCAGGTGGACGGATTATCTTGGGATAGGAGAAATGCTCACTAACAGGGATGTAAAATACATTTGTGCACTTAATCTGAGAGAAATAAGCTTTTTGTGCATATGGAACATTTCGGGGAGGTTTTATTTCAGCTCATGAAACATGGGACCAACACTTTACATGTTGCGTTTTATATTTTTGTTCAGTGTACAGTATATTAATGAGTTAATTCTGTTTTTCAACAGGACAATACATGATGTTCCATACCAGTTAAGTTAATTAGATTTTTGGGGGTAATAAGGGTCAATGTCTGTAAAAAAAAATACAGGCATATTTTAAACTGTGTTTTAAGGTATAGTAACTTACCATATTTCTACAGTTTATCTATGTTTTTTTTTTCTTACAATATTTTTCTGTTATTTCACAGCTTTTGTTTGGCACTTTCCTTCCAGACTTTTTACCATATTAACATTTATTTTTTATTTTTTTTACAGTGTGGTCATACGTGTTGCCACACCCGGTCTCAGGGATGGCTAACTGGTCTCTACTGAGTTAGTTAAATCAGCTTTTAGTTGTCTTGCACCTTATTTGTGGAACAATCTTCAAAATGCTCTTAAATTTGTTGTTTTGGTGCCTCTAGGGCAATTCAGAAGGCTGATTGATGACCTTTTTACTGATGAATGTATTTGTTTTTTAAGATCGTGTTTTTCTTGTTGCTTGTATTTGTCACGATCGTCGTAAGAAGCGGACCAAAGCGCAGCGTGGTTTGAATACATTCCTCAATATCTAATGAAGAACACTTAAACAAACTTACAAAACAAAACGAATAAGACGAACGTGACTGCTATATAAACAATGTGTTAACATGCAACATAACATAGACAATAACCCACAACCCACAATACAAAACAGGCTACCTAAATATGGTTCCCAATCAGAGACAACGCAAAACACCTGTCTCTGATTGAGAACCATATCAGGCCAAACACATAGAAATATACAAACCAGACATACAACATAGAATGCCCACACAGATCACACAGATCACACCCTGACCAACCAAAACATAAAACAGGGCGTGACAGTACCCCCCCCCCCCCCCCCCCCCCAAGGTGCGGAACCTGAACCTATAGGGGAGGGTCTGGGTGGGCATCTATCCGCTGTGGCGGCTCTGGCGCTGGACGTGGCCCCCACTCCACCATAGTCAATCCCCACTTCCGTGGCCTCCTAGGAACGGCGACCCTCCTAAATGACCCCACTCCACTAAGGGGCGCCTCTGGACTGAGGGGCAGCTCCAGACTGAGGGGCAGCTCCGGACTGAGGAGCAGCTCCGGACTGAGGGGCAGCTCCGGACTGAGGGGCAGCTCCGGACTGAAGGGCAGCTCCGGACTGAAGGGCAGCTCATGACTGAAGGGCAGCTCATGACTGAAGGGCAGCTCATGACTTAAGAGCAGCTCATGACTGAGGGGTAGCTCATGACTGAGGGGTAGCTCATGACTGAGGGGTAGCTCATGACTGAGAGGTAGCTCATGACTGAAGAGCAGCTCATGACTGAAGGGTGGCTCTGGCAGCTCCTGACTGGCGGGTGGCTCTGGCGGCTCCTGACTGGCGGGCGGCTCTGGCGGCTCCTGACTGGCGGGCGGCTCTGGCGGCTCCTGACTGGCGGGCGGCTCTGGCGGCTCCTGACTGGTGGGCGGCTCTGGCGGCTCAGGACAGACAGGCGGCTCAGGCGGCGCTGGACAGACGGGCAGCTCAGGCGGCGCTGGGCAGACGGGCAGCTCAGACGGCGCTGGACAGACGGGCAGCTCAGACGGCGCTGGGCAGACGGGCAGCTCAGACGGCGCTGGGCAGACGGGCAGCTCAGACGGCGCTGGGCAGACGGGCAGCTCAGGCTTGCCGAGGCGCACTGTAGGCCTGGTGCGTGGTGCCGGAACTGGTGGTACCGGGCTGGGGACACGCACCACTGGGCGAGTGCGGGGAGCAGGAACAGGACATACTGGACCCTAGAGGCGCACAGTAGGCCTGGTGCGTGGTGCCGGAACTGGTGGTACCGGGCTGACACAGGTCACACCCTGACCAACCAAAACATAAAACATACAAAGCAAACTCTGGTCAGGGCATGACAGCATTTAGTATTTATATTTTGATGTGTGTAATTTATGTAATTCAGGGCTCATCTGTAAAATAGACCTTGATCTCAGTATGACTCACGGATAAAATAAAGGTTAAATAAATATATAAATAAAAAGTATTCAGCCCCTTTGTTAAAACAAACCTAAATTTGTTTGGGAGTAAAATGTGGCAACAAATCCCATAAGAAATCAGATAGACTCACTCTGTGTGAAACAATAGGAGTTGACATGTCCTCCATACATACAACATCTGTAAGGTCCCTCAGTCAAATATTGAATTTCAAGCACAGATTCAATTACAAAGACCAGAGAGCTTTATGAAAGCCTTTAAAATAAGGGCAGTGATTGGTAGATTGGTAACAATAAAAAAAATCTGACATTAAACATCTCTTTAAGCATGGTCAAGTTAATAATTATGCTGTGGATGATGTATTAAACCACCCAGACACATCAAAGATACAGTCATCCTGCTGAACTGAGCAGCAGGACAGGAATTGAAATTGCTCAGAGATATACCATGACGCCATTGGTGATTGACAGAGTGAAAAGAAGAATACAAATATACAGAATAATATTCCAAAGTATTCCAAAACATGCATCTTGTATACAACAAGGCACTAAAGTAATCCTGCAAAAAAATACGACAAAGGAAAACCCTTTTTGTCCTTACACAACACATCACTGATTAGCTGCCTCCTTATTATCAAGCATGGTGGTGGCTGCATCATGGTACGGATATGCTTGACATCGGCAAATACTGTCGAGTTTTTCAGGATAAAAAGTAACGGGACGGAGCTATGCACAGGCAAAATCCGAGAGAACTTGCTTCAGTCTTCTTTATACCAGACACTGGGAGAGGAAGTCACCTTTCACCTTTTTTGACTTATGCTTGAAAATCTATGGCAAGACTTGAAAATGGCTGTCTAGCCATGATCTCCAACATCTTGACAGAGCTTGAAGAGTTATGAAAATAACAATGGACTAATATTGCACAACCCAGGTGTGTAAAGCACTGTACCTAGCAACTTTACTAAGCTTTACCGTAGATCATGGTGTCCACCTCCTATTGATGCAATACTGTAAATTGGTATCATTGGATAGACAGTGTGGAAAACAGAAGTGTTGTGTTTATCATCAGTAAATTCTTGCTATTGTCAACATTAACATTGCAATGTCCACCTCATCGATACACTAAGCTACTGCAGCACTCCTTAACTCATTTTTTTGTACTGTATAGTGTCACGGTCCCTCCTCTGCATTGCAGGGTCGGTTCCTCCTGCAGGCAGAGGAGGGTCGTTAGTGATTGGAGCCACCTGGGCTCAGGGTATTTAAACTGCTTCACTAATCACTTTTGTCTCTCTCTCTGCTCCTCCAGGTATGATCCTGTTTTGTTTGTTCCTTTTGTAGTTTTACATAGTTTCCACTCAGTCATATACACACACACACAGATTCACGCATCCATGCACTTTACATTCACCCTACATTATGATACTTCCACACCTCATTCCCTTTTTCTTTGTTTAAAGTTAATACTTTTGGTTTAGAATAAAGAACCTTTTTGATTGTCCTATACCTGTTGTTCGTGTCCCCTCATTTTTGTCACAGACTATGAGCCGGCTTGTGACAAGAGGCAAATAGGCATTGAGAATGTGCATGTACATAATTCTCCAGCTTGAGGTACAGTACCAGTCAAAAGTTTGGACACCTACTCATTCAAGTAGGTATGTAGACAGGCTTCTGCGGTTCACTAGGTGCCAAACAGTGAAGCTGTGACATTTGACATTTAACATTTTCCTGTCACTTTAGTCATTCAACACATTCAATCAACAAACTCAGACTGAAATGCTATTGCACTTTTGGAACAATAGTACTAGATAGCAGATTATTACAATTCAATGACTAATCATGGTCTATAATTGAATGTTATTTTAGGTTCCATGATGATAACTATTTCTGGTGTTTCCTCCTGCTGATGAAGTGAAAGATAAAGATATGTTGATTGTTTAGAACACGGATGTGGGTTGCAGAATGGCAGGATATGGGCTCCACTGCACTGAACATTCTGACTTTTGGCTTTTTACGGTGGATAGCGAAAATACAAATAAAACATAAAAAACATCCTTGTAGATAATAATATACCAAGTACACTCAGAAGTCTTGGGTGGCAAGGTAGCCTAGCAGTTAAGAGATTTAGGTCTGTAAGCCGAAAGGCTGCTGGTTTGAATCCCTGAGCCGGCAAGGTGGAAAAAATATGACCTTCTGCCCTCGTGAAAGTCAGTTAAGAACAGCTGATCCTCGGACACCAATGACATGGACGTTGATTAAGGCAGCCCCCAGCACTGCTCTCATTCAGAAGATTTTGGTTTCATGCAGAGACACGTTTTGGTTGAATGCATTCAGTGATGCAACTGACTACGTCTTCCCTTATTGCAAGAGAGCTCTATTTATGCAGGCGTCTGTATCAGGTATCAAAGTAAGACCCAGATGCAGACTGTCAAAGTAACAATATGTAATATTCCAACAGGGACAAGCAGAAGACAGGTCAAGGCAGGCAGAGGTCGGTAATCCAGAGGAAGGCAGAGGTACAGGTCGGCAGGCAGGTTCAGGTTCAGGTTCGGAGGCAGGCAGAGTGGTCAGGCAGGCGGGCACAGAGTCCAGAAAACAGGCACGGGTCAAAACCAGGAGGACTAGCAAAGAGAAATAGAAAGCAGGAGCAAGGGGAAAAATGCTGGTAGACTTGAATACATACAAGACGAACTGGCCCAGGGAAACACAGGGATAAATACACAAGAAAAAACACCTGGAGGGGGTGGAGACAATAACAATAACGAGATAGGTGGAACAGATCAGGGTGTGACAGTCTGGTGTTCCCCAAATAGGCATTCACAATCTGCATGCTAGTCATAACACATCTTAAGGAAATGACCCTTCAATGAATGCATTCAATTGAAGCACTACTGCCAATAACCTTAACAGGTTCTACTGGATAGTCATTGAGCTTAGGTGTGTTATTAGCAAGTGAATTGTTGCTGAGTACTCAGTGTCTAGCTTTCATGTACTATGAATCTTTTTTTTTATACACACCCACACACACACACACCCTCACACTCACACACCAACCAAGTTTAAAATGGATTCATATTTACATTTTAATCTGAACTTCCCTCTCTTTATTTTCATACACACAAATTGTGAATACAAAGTTGCATCCTCGAAATCAGGGTCTTCCAACAGTTACTGGGTGCTTCATTGCAGAGAGCTCTATGTAGACAGGCTTCTGCGGTTCACTAGGTGCCAAACAGTGAAGCTGTGACATTTAACATTTTCCTGTCACTTTAGTCATTCAACACATTCAATCAACAAACTCAACAGACTGAAATGCTATTACACTTTAGCTGAAATAGTACTAAATAGCAGATAATTATAATTCAATGACTAATCATGGTCTATAATTGAATGTTATTTTAGGTTCCATGATGATAACTATTTCTGGTGTTTCCTCCTGCTGATGAAGTGAAAGATAAAGATATGTTGATTGTTTAGAACAAGCATGTGGGTTGCAGAATGGCAGGATATGGGCTCCACTGCACTGAACATTCTGATTTTTGGCTTTTGGGTGGATAGCGAAAATACAAACAATAAAACATATATAAAAAAACATCCTTGTAGATAATAATATACCAAGTACACTCAGAAGTCTTGGGCGGCAAGGTAGCCTAGCAGTTAAGAGCTTAAGCCTGTGAACCGAAAGGCTACTGGTTTGAATCCCTGAGCCGGCAAGGTGGAAAAAATATGACCTTCTGCCCTCGTGAAAGTCAGTTAAGAACAGCTGATCCTCGGACACCAATGACATGGACGTTGATTAAGGCAGCCCCCAGCACTGCTCTCATTCAGAAGGTTTTGGTTTCTTGCGGATGCCACGTTTTGGTTGATGTATGTATTTGTATGATTGACTAATTTATTGAAAAGGGGAAATTAGTTCCCATAAGGATTGAGGGATAAGTGAATATTTATTTTGTACCAATTGAGAACTTTGGTCTAATTCCCTGAGATCTGGATCTTCTCTGGAAAATCATTATTTTAGCCTTTTTGGGGTTTACTGCCAGGGCCCAGGTCTGGCAGTACTGCTCTAGCAGCTGGCGTAACTAGGAGGACTGAATTGAGTTGATGTGAGTTGAGAGTGTTCTTAAGTGAGGTATCCTTGGACATGTTTGTTAATTAGCCAGTTGTGGGCTACCAAAAGTCCAGATCCGTGGTACTGGCTTGATCACAGTAGGACTGGTGAGGTTAACGTATTGAACAAAGAACGGGAGTGCAGGTGATACCTTGCGAGGCATCTGACTTTGGTGAAGTTCAAATTTGAATGTGGATGTAATTGATAAAATGTTTTGTTAAATGTGGTAAACAGGTATGCCCTGGGTTGCTATCCTTTACTTCTTAGTGATCCCTCCGCGCGCCAATCCCATTAACGCTATTGATTTGACAACACCCAGTGAAATAATAGCTCGCCAAATTCAAAAACAGAAATACTCATAATAATAATTAATGAATCATACAAGTGTTATACATCGGTTTAAAGATGAACTTCTTGTTAATCCAGCCACAGTGTTAGATTTCAAAAAGGCTTTATGGCGAAAGCAAACCATGCTATTATCTGAGGACAGCACCCCATCAAACAAACACATGAAAATCACATTTCAACCCACCAGGCACGACACAAAAGTCAGAAATAACAATATAATTCATGCCTTACCTTTGAAGATCTTCTTCTGTTGGCACTCCAATATGTCCATTAAACATCACAAATTGTCATTTTGTTCGATAAATTCTGTCGTTATATCTCCAAAATGTCCATTTATTTAGTGCGTTTGATCCAGAAAAACAGCGTTTGATCCAAACATTTCAAACTTTTCAGAATTCTCACTCCCTGTTTGGAAGTTTGCCTGCCATATGAGTTCTGTTATACTCAGACATAATTCAAACAGTTTTAGAAACTTCAGAGTGTTTTCTATCCAATAGTAATAATAATATGCATATATTAGCATCTGGGACAGAGGAGGAGGCAGTTCACTCTGGGCACGCTATTCATCCAAAAGTGAAAATGCTGCCCCCTATCCCAAAAAAGTGAATCTGTTAATTGAACATTGACTTGGAGTCCTTAGTGGTAATTTCCATGACACTATAATGTTGTTGATCCATCATCAGTTATTTTAAACCAAGATTGAACTCTAGCCTGAATGCCAAATGTCACGCCTGGAGGAAACCTGGCACCATCCCAACGGTGAAGCATGGTGGTGGCAGCATCATCCTGTGAAGATGTTTTTCAGCGACAGGGACTGGGAGACTAGCCAGGATCGAGTGAAAGATGAACCGAGAAAAGAACAGAGAGATCCTTGATGAAAACCTGCCCCAGAGCGCTCAGGACTTCAGATTAGGAATTAGGTTCACCCTCCAACAGGACAATGAACCTAAGCACACAGCCAAGGCAACAAAGGAGTGGCTTCATGACAAATCTCTGGATGTCCTTGAGGGGCCCAGTCTGGACTTGAACCCGATCTAACATCTCTGGCGAGACCTGAAAATAGCTGTGCAGCAACTCTCCCCATCCAACCTGAAAGAACTTAAGAGGATCTGCAGAGAAGAATGGGAGAAACTCCTCAAATACAGGTGTGCCAAGCTTGTAGCATCATACCCAAGAAGACTCGAGGCTGTAATCGCTGCCAAAGGTACTTCAACAAAGTACTGAGTAAAGGGTCTGAATACAAATGTAAATTTGATATTTTCCAAAAATACTAAAAACCTGTTTTTGCTTTGACATTTTGGGGTAATGTGTGTAGATTGATGAGGATAGTTTTTCATCATCGTTTTAGAATAAGGCTGTAATGTAACAAAATGTGGAAAAGGTCAAGGGGTCTGAATAATATCCGGATGCATTGTAAACCAATCCTCACACCTAATACTTTCACATGCAGCTTGTGTAAGAAAAGTTAGAGAAGTTACTTTCAACTATTCAGTGTTATTTAGGTAGTCTACACAAATTAGTGTGGACGCTGATCAATGTTTAAATGTGTTGACATGATAGCTCAACTGAAACGTACACAGTTTGTTTCCAAAGCTAAGCATGGTACATATAGGTAGGCATCTGGATTGTAGACTTGTTCTCACTGAAGTGCATTACCCCTCTTATACCAGTAGGAGTTACTGTTGGGCAGGCATTGTTGGGCTGTGGATTCTCATTTATTTTAATATACTGTGGCTTGCGAAAGTATTCACTCCCTTGGCATTTTTTCAAAAAGAAATTGCCATGCAACCTGGAATTAAAATAGATATTTTGGGGGTTTGTACCATTTGATTTACAAAACATGCCCACCACTTTGAAGATGCAAAATATTTGTTATTGTGAAACAAACAAGAAATAAGACAAAGAAACTGAAAACTTGAGTCTACATAACTATTCACCTCCCCAAAGTCAATACTATGTAGAGCCACCTTTTGCAGCAATTACAGCTGCAAGTCTCTTGGGGTATGTCTCTATAAGCTTGGCACATCTAGCCACTGGGATTTTTGCCCATTCCTCAAGGCAAAACTGCTCCAGCTCCTTCAAGTTGGATGGGTTCCGCTGGTGTATAGGAATCTTTAAGTCATACCAGATTCTCAATTGGATTGAGGTCTGGGCTTTGACTAGGCCATTCCAAGATATTTAAATGTTTCCCCTTAAACTACTCAAGTGTTGCTTTAGCAGTATGCGTAGGGTCATTGCCATGCTGGAAGGTGAACCTCTGTCGCATATCTCAAATCTCTGGAAGACTGAAACAGGTTTCCCTCAAGAATTTCCCTGTATTTAGTGCCATTCATCATTCCTTCAATTCTGACCAGTTTCCCAGTCCCTGCCGATGAAAAACATCTCCACAGCATGATGCTGCCACCACCATGCTTCACTGTGGGGATGGTATTCTTGGGATGATGAGAGGTGTAGGGTTTGCGCCAGACATAGCATTTTCCTTGATGGCCAAAAAGCTCAATTTTAGTCTCATCTGACCAGAGTACCTTCTTCCATATGTTTGGGGAGACTCCCACTTGCCTTTTGGCAAACACCAAACGTGTTTGCTTATTTTTTTTCTTTAATTAAAGATGAATGCTAATTGCAACAATGAGCCAATGATTGACAAGGAACAAGGCACGAAACCCAACACCATGAGAGACAAAAGTTTCCCTAGTGCAGGTTTTAATGAACACAACCTTAAGTAAGCAAATCAAATGTGCATATAAATGCAACACAAGTAAAGTGATGTGCATGTAAGAACAATACAACCATATGTAAATGAACAAAATATGTTGGTTGGGTGACTAAACTACATAACGTGTTATCGTGTGCAATGGGCAAATAGAGTCTGCAGACACACGACGCATACAGCAGCAGAACAACGTGTAGTCTTTTTACAAGAGTAGGTAACACTGAAAGCTTCAGTTAACATTATTGACAAGCTATTAGCAAGTTATACAGATAAACCATGGCATTTTCCCCCATTCCGAAGCCCCCACATCATATATTGAGCTAAAAGTTAACTTACCTTGCATTCGCAATAAAGTAGTGGGTGGTGGTCACGAAATTGGCTCAAGAGATTGGAAATGTTACCCCCTTTCGCAGCGATTTTCTTTTGCATGTTCTGCAGACAGGGTGACCATCTTCGATTAAGTTTTCCTCAGCACTCTTGTAAAACCTAAAATACGACCACACTTCAGATTTGGTTCTCTTAAAAGGCTGAAAAATCTCCCAAGCGCTGTCACTGCCTTCCTCCATGTTTTCACACAAAACAAAACCCACGTTGCATGCTGAGCCTGCGTCAGACTGTTGCTAACTTTGGTTGATGCTGGACAGTATTTACCATGAGTTTTTCAAACCACGGTAATCAAACACGATTTTAATGATCAAACACGATTTTAACTACAATTTGAAACGGTAATACTGTCCCTCTGGAATTTTACCCTGGTTTATCGTGAAACCGGTAACCGTTTCATCCCTAATGCCAAGAGGGTGTTGGGCTTTACAAATAAGACAGCGAAGTTGGAAGGGGACCTTTGCTCTTTATTACGAGGAAGGGAAGCAGGAATCAAAAGGAAAGTGAAGGATTTCTTTCTCCGTGATGATGTAAGTCGTATAACAACCAGCGGCAAACAAACCATCACAGGACTAAAGAACAAAATGCAGAAGAGGCTTCTGACCAACACAATGAAGAAACTGCACAGGAAATTCCTGTCTGAGGAACTAGGTCAGTTGTCCTATACCTCCTTCTGCAGCCTTAGGCCATTTTCAGTTGTTACACCCAATGACACTGATCTTGTCAGTGCAAAACCCATGAGAATTTACAGTTCATGGCAAATTCTCTTCACAGCCTTGGGCTTTTGTCCACCAAAAACCTTGAGGACATGGTCGACTCAAGTATGTGTGACCTGAAATCGAAGCTATGTGCTTATGGTGAATGTAAGGATTGCTACGTCACCAATCATCCAACTCTGAAACCTCCTGGAAATGTAGAAGTTCCTCTGACATAATGGACCTTGGAGAAGATCCAAAAAGATGAAGAGAAGTGCTCCATGATAACCTTGAAGAGGGTCACAATAACAGAAACTGAACTGGTCAGTCAGTTTCAAGATAGGCTCGCCAAGTTTAGGCAACACATCTTTAATATCAAGTGGTAATACAGGGCCTATAGAGAGCTTAGGGAGATTCTGAAGAACAATGAATGCTTGCTGCACATTGACTTCAACGAAAACTACTCATGCAAATACAGGCAAGAGATCCAGTCCATGCATTTTGGAGGATCTCACCAGAAAGCCACTCTCCACACTGGAGTGTTCTACACTGCTGCAGACCAACCACCAATTGCTTTTTGCTCCATTTCACCATCACGGAGACATGATCCACTCGCCATTTGGGCCCACCTTGATCCGGTTCTTGGTATGTTGAAGCAGAAGTACCCTGAAGTCAGCCGGCTTCATTTCTTTACTGATGGGCCGGTTACACAATAAAAGCAAAAAGGGAACTTCTACTTACTTGCCACAGAACCACACAAACAAAGCTTTCAAAAATTGGAGACTGGAATTTCTTTGAGGCCAGCCACGGCAAGGGGGCACCAGATGATGTTGGAGGGGCCCTCAAGAGATCTACAGGTAGAACAGTGCACCATGGAAAGGATGTCCCAGATGAACAAGCCCTGTACAATGTCATAAATGGTCTTAACTCCTCTGTGGAGATGTTCTTCATTACTGAGAGTGATGTGGAGGCAAGAGCAGAGGCAACCCTCCTTCCTCCTCATGGGCACATACCTTTTTCTTGTATAGTAGCTGGTTGAGTATTGAAATGGATAAGGTGTTTGTTACTCTTTATATCTTATCCTATGCTATCTCTTCTCACCTCAGATGCCTGCCTTAGATGCCATTAAAGGAACAATGAAGATTCATCAGGTTATCAGTGTCTCACCAGGCCAGATAAAATATAGGGACATTACTTGTCTGTGCAAGAAGGATAGTGGCATGTTGAACAGTCCTTGTTTTCAGCTCAAAGAGGCAACTCTGGGTGACCTTGCAGCATCTAACCAGCTCCCTGCATCTCAAGACCAGGCTGACACCACATGGCGACCAGGCTGACACCACATGGCGACCAGGCTGACACCACATGGCGACCTGGCACCGTTGAACTTAAACCACGTAGGGGAGTGGTGCATTGTCAATTATGACCATGAAGGATACCCTGGCATCATCATGGATGTAGAGGAACATCACATTAAGGTGAAGTGCATGCACCGGAATGGCATCAACAAATTCTTCTGGCCAAGTCCAAAGGTAGATATTTGTTTGGTACTCTGATGGACAGATCATTTGTCTGATGCCAGAGCCACAGGCTGTTAATAAACGATCTGTACAGATGGAAAAATCCACCTGGAAGTATGTGGAAGAGCATTTGGGGTGAAAGGAGGAGAGATGGAAAGAGGGGGAGTGAGAGCGGGGGAGAGGAAAAGAGAGACAGGAATGTGTTTTAATGCTAATTCCAATGATTTTGTACCGGCAATGTATTTTTGTGTTGTTGTTTTTCACAATGAATATGTAACTAATATGTACAGTTCCAACGTTGTTACTACATGTATTACTAAGACACGGCCAACACCACACAATTATAAACTTGGATAAAATATAATTAATACCTGTCTCAATTTAGAAAGATACGGTGCAAATTAGATTAAGTTCTGTATAAAACCACACATTGTATACAAAATATGTTATTTCTTTATAATTTGACCAGAACAAATGGACAGGCTTGACAAGGGGACATAATAGCTTGATGTAAATATTATTAAAATAGTCCAATGAAAGTAATTAAAGACAGTTAAGTGCATGTCCGTAACAGGGTGGGCATATCATATGGCCGATTCACTGAAAATGTGTTTATAATGATCTAACTCTAAGTGCTGGAGCTTGACCAACATGTTTATAATGATCTAACTCTAAGTGCTGGAGCTTGACCAACATGTTTATAATGATCTAACTCTAAGTGCTGGAGCTTGACCAACATGTTTATAATGATCTAACTCTAAGTGCTGGAGCTTGACCAACATGTTTATAATGATCTAACTCTAAGTGCTGGAGCTTGACCAACATGTTTATAATGATCTAACTCTAAGTGCTGGAGCTTGACCAACATGTTTTTAATGATCTAACTCTAAGTGCTGGAGCTTGACCAACATGTTTATAATGATCTAACTCTAAGTGCTGGAGCTTGACCAACATGTTTATAATGATCTAACTCTGTGTGCTGGAGCTTGACCAACATGTTTATAATGATCTAACTCTAAGTGCTGGAGCTTGACCAACATGTTTATAATGATCTAACTCTAAGTGCTGGAGCTTGACCAACATGTTTTTCTACATGTCTAATACTTCCTTTTTATAGTAAAACATAAAAGGAATACAAATTCTGAAAAAAACTGTAAAATGTTGCATTGTCCAAATGGTACTGTTTTGTGATATTGACCCAAGAGGGCTTAATTGGAGTATATTGCTTCCAGGCCTAGGCCTATATAAAATAACTTAACTTTCTGAGGTAGGCTATGAGGCTTAACATCATCTTTCACAATAAACAAATATATGGCCTAATAGAAGTGGGATAAAAAAAATAATAATTGCAATTGCAACTAGCCCAAAATGTAGCATCCTACATAAAACAATCCTTGAAAGAAGGCGATGTCTGTGTCTGAATGTCTGTATCGGGATAGCCTGCTCCTATAACCACAGAACAAACACAAAATACTTTCATCTTGAGACCAAAATATCCCTGGATTAGCACTCACAATAATGTTTGTATTTACTAAATACAGTCATATAGTCCATTAAGTTACTTACTCAATGGGAAAAGTTGCATTTCCCCTTGGACACAATATTGTGGATGTCGCGTGAGCTGGATGTGATTTTGATGCGCAGGCTGTCCTCGATTGACTTATGTGAAAGCCGGTTCCTGCCGTGCATCCATATTGCGTTCATAGAGAAAAATGTGGACTTGTAAGTCGACCCAAACATTGTTAGCACATAAAATGCAAGTTTTCGATGTCTGGAATTCAATCAGCTCAGTTTGAATTGCAACCTCATCCAGCTAGGGTATGGTTTTCTTAGCAAGGGAGGAGAATTCTCCACCTAGGCGGACTGTGAGAGTATCACTTACAAACGCAATGATATCATTGGGCATGCTGAAGTCTTCAAATCTGATGGAGAAGTTGTCCCTCGGCTGCTTGATGAAATCTTCCATCTGCTCTGTGTCAATGCTGTGGCCTGGTCCCTCTGGGTTAAATGCGGAAGACACATTTCATTTGAATACATTCAATTGGACAACTGACTAGGTATCCCCCTTTCCCTTTCCGCCTGTAGCCTTCCAGATGACAAGTCCAAATCAAACAACTCAAGCTTCCTAGTAAAGGTCTCATGTTTTTCCACTAGGTCCACAAATGTTTACCGACTTCCTTGTAACTGGAGATTTAACCCATTTATGTGACAGAATATCTCAGCCAAAAAAAGCTGGGTGTGTAGCTTGCAGTTAAGGCTTCAATGTTTCTGCGTCGGGCCTCTGTCTGGGGCGGGAAGGCCACTTTGAAAGTTCCCATGCTTAGATTCATAATGACGTCTGAGATTGAATTGTTTGAAAACAGCAACATTTTCATTACAAATAAGACACTGCCTTGGCATTGGGAAAAAATGGTTAGATGAACGCATATCTCTCTGTACATTCTTCATTGACACTTTGATTTTCATTTTCCACCTTACTTTTGATGCTTTTTGAGAGCATCATTTTATCTGGCTATCAAGCTAATTGTTCTGAACGAATGTTTACATTCATAAAAGTAGTGTAGCCTACAGTAGGCTAAATAGACCTGTTTTCCCCCCACCAATCAACGCATAGTATCAGGTAAGACCCAGATGCAGACCGTGTCGAAGTAACAATGTTCATTACAGCAACAGGGGCAAAGGTACAGGATGGCATGCAGGCTCAGGGTCAGGTCAAGCAGAGGTTGGTAATCCAGAGGTGGGGCAAATGTACAGGACGACAGGCAGGCAGGCAAGGGTCAAAAACCAGGAGGACGAGAAAAGAGAGACTTGGGAAAATCAGGAGCTGACACAAAAACACGGGTTGGCTTGACAAACAAGGCGAACTGGCAACAGACAAACAGATACACAGGGGATAATGGGGAAGATGGGCGACATCTGGAGGGGATGGAGACAATCACAAAGACAGGTTAAACAGATCAGGGTGTGACAGTACCCCCCCCCCCCCCCCCCCAGGGGTGCCACCTGGCATCCTATCTGGGCACATACCTGGTTGACCGGGGTTCCGGCGGTGGAAGTCGGCAATGAGGGCTGGGTCCAGGATGTCTCTAGCGGGGACCCAGCACCTCTCCTCTGGGCCATAACCCTCCCAGTCAACCAGTCAACATGGAATGTAGGATGAATACGAAGGGTACGGGCCACCAGAAGGAGGACAGCAGAGGGGCTAATGATCTTGTAGATGGGGAAAGGGACAATAAATCGGGGGGACAGTTTGCGAGACTCCACCCGGAGGGTCAGATCCCGGATGGACAGCCAAACCTTCTGCCCGAGACGATACTGGGGAGCCGGGGTCCGATGGTGATCCGCTTGTCGTCAATACCTGGAGGTGGTTTTGAGGAGGGCCGACCGGGCTCTCCTCCAGGTACAACAACGGCGGCAGATAAACATCTGGGCAGAAGGTATGCCGACCTCGTCTTCCTGCTCAGGGAAGAGCGGGAGCTGATACCCCAGGGAACACTCAAAGGGAGATAGGCCGTGGCAGAGCAGGGAAGGGTGTTGCGGACATATTTGACCCACACAAGCTGCTGGCTCCAGGTAGTGGGGTTGGCGGAGAGCAGGCAGCGCAGGGTAGTTGAAGTCCTGGTTGGCTCACTCCAACTGGCCTTTGGTCTGGGGGTGGAACCCAGAGGACAGGCTGGCCGAAGACCCAAGTAGGGTGCAGAACGCCTTCCAGAACTGGGACGAGAACTGAGGACCACGGTCGGAGACCATGCCCACGGGCAGTCCATGGATACAGAAGACGTGCTGCACCATGAGCTGGGCCATCTCTTTGGCAGAGGGTAGTTTCGGGAGAGGAATGAAGTGGGCGGCTTTGGAAAACCGATCCACCATGGTCAGGATGACAGTGTTGCCATCGGACGGGGGAAGACCCGTGACAAAGTCCAGGGAGATGTGAGACCAGGGACGGTGGGGAACAGGTAGAGGTTGGAGGAGACCAGCTGGAGCTTGCAGAGGAGTCTTGTTCTGTGCAACCACAGTAGGCTACCAAAAGCGCTGTCACACAAAGGCCAGGGTCCGACGGGTGCCCGGATAGCAGGCAAGCCTGGAGGAGTGGGCCCAGGTCAGGAACAAACATCCTGTTATCAGCCCCCCCGGAGTTCGGCTGGGAACGATGCGCCTCACAAACCTTCCCACTTCCTGCCGTCGCCAGGCATGAAGTGGGAAGGATGGTCATGGATGTCATTCAGGATACTGCCCCCTAGCCTTAAGCAGCAATGTGTGAAAATTCCTTCTCCATCCTGAAGAACGTATTCAGTGAACACAGACGCAACATGTTACATCAACAAAAAGCCCAGCTTGTCCAGCTGGCATTTGAGAGGGACCTGACAAGTACATTTCGTCAGGAAGGTTCTCATGAGGATCACCACAGCATGGAGGAGGCTGCAACTATTCTATTCGGTGCCTTCAGAAATTATTCACACCCCTTGCCTTTTTCCACATTTTGATGCATTACAAAGTGGCGTTAATAACCTGTTTCTGCAGTGGGCTAAATCAGGGTCATCCAGAGAGTTTCTTGGTAGTCTTAAACAAATCTGCTTTGAAACAAAAGTATACACCTCACACACATGGTTATGGGCTTAAAAAAAGAAGACACCTGTACCATGTCAGATATAGAGTTGAAATGTATTCATTTTGAGTTTGCATCCCAATTCATCTTAATTAATTATGAAATTATGAAAAAATAGTAACGTTCCACGCATGACGCCAAAGAGGCTGCTTTTTGTCATTGACTGCAGGAAAGGGCTACAATGTACTTAATTGCCATTTTTTTGTCAACAATCTACACAAAATGTCAAAGTGGAAGAAAAATTATACATGTTAGAATCCCCTTTGGCAGCGATTACAGCTGTGAGTCTTTCTGGGTAAGTCTCTAATAGCTTTGCAAACCTTGCTTTTACAATATTTACCCATTACGCTTAAAATTATTTAAGCTCTGTCAAGTTGGTTGTTAATCATTGCTAGACAGCCGTTTTCAAGTCCTGTCATAGATTTTCAAGCTGATTTAAGTCGAAACTGTAACTGGGCCACTCAGGAACATTCAATGTCGTCTTGGTAAGTAACTCCAGTGTATATTTGGCCTTGTGTTTTAGGTAATTTTCACTAGGCCTTGACGAACAAATGCATACCCATAATATGATGCAGCCACCACCATGCTTGAAAATATGAAAAGTGGTACTCAGTGATATGTTGTGTTTGATTTGCCCCGAACATAAGACTTTGTATTTAGGACAAAAAGTACATTTCTTTGCCACATTTTTTACAGTATTACTTTAGTGCCTTATTGCAAACAGGATGATTTTTTTGTCTGTACAGGCTTCCTTCTTTTCAAACTGTTATTTATGTTAGTATTGTGGAGTAACTACAATGTTGTTGATCCATCTCAGTTATTTCCTATCTCAGCCATAAAACTGTAAGGGCCTCCCGAGTGACGCAGAGGTCTAAGGCACTGCGGTCTAAGGCACTGCGGGGGGGGGGGGGTTACTTGGTTCATTGTGCTCTTGTGGCGGGCCGGGCGCCTGCAGGCTGCCTGACTTTGGTTGTCAGTTGAACAGTGTTTCCTCAGGCACATTGGTTAAGCAAGCGGGTGTTAAGTGAGGTCTGGCAGGATGCATGACTCAAACTTTGCCTCTCCCGAGTTCATTGGGGAATTGCAGTGATGAGACAAGATCGCATTTGGATATCACAACATTTTAGCTGATGTGATATTTCCGACATGACAGTAGCTCATTTGAATCTGCCATGAATAAATTAGGTAATATAGTAGTAGATGCCCATTCCGAGAGCAACACACAGAGAGAAAGTTACTTTATCTACAGTGCATGGTGAAAGTCTCCACACCTCTTGCAAGTCTTCACATTTTGCTGCTTTAAAAATTATATCTAAAAAGGGATCACATGGGATTTTCTTCCTCCAGATCTACACAACCTAATCCATATTTTCAAAATGAAATGGAGAATAAAAAACTAAGATGTTTTTGTTTGTGTATGTCTTCACACCCCCAAAGCTTTGGCACATTTTTCAGATGTCAGTGGTATATTTTCAAAACGCTTAAATACAAAACTGATAACGCTTGTCGTGTCCCGTTTTATGTTCAGACCCTTTGATTGAGCATTCATTGGAGTTGAACACGCCTTTCAACCCTGAGTCATTCATGTACAATCAAAGTTTTTCATGAAATACCATGATCAAATGTAATTTAGTCACCAATATCTCAGATGATCAGTAGATCATTTAGTCATTTTAATCCTTAAGAGTCTATTGATGAACCCGTATGCCAATTTAAGTAACATTGTAAAAAAAGTCCCCACAAAAATCTGTAGCGTGCGAATGGCTAATATGACCAATCTATGGAAAGGGGAGACTCTGACGAATATGTCGTTGTTCTCCGTTTTGTTCTCCGACCCATACAAGTATCACAGGACTCGTCTGAAGGTAACCCATATAAACAAATTGTCACGCGGGACTAGGTGGGCGAAAGAACCAGACGCAGAGAGAGAGAGCCGCTTGGGGAAAATATTCCTTTTGTACTCGTAACCAAAACTGAATAAGCCCGAACATCCAGGGCGCAGAGAAACACTTGCCAACAACCCAAAATACACACACATAACAAAAACAATCCCGCACAAAACAAGGGCGGGTCAAACTCCTAATTATAGGGAAGCTCATAAAGAAACAAAAACAACAGGTTCAACTAATAAGACAAAACAAACAGACAAACGAAAAAGGGATCGGTGGCGGCTAGTAGGACGGTGACGACGACCGCCGAGCACCGCCCGAACAGGCAGGGGAGTCAACTTCGGCGGAAGTCGTGACAGAAATGGAAGTACAGTGTGTAGATAGTTTTGTGGCAACAAAAATAATGGGTCAAATATGTGTCCAAAAAACTAAAATATTTCCTGAGCTTTCTTATATCTCCTAGATATAGGGCAGACACTTCAAAACCTTATTTTTTGACTGTCTCTTTAACATTTATAAATGTGTTATTCAATGCATTTCTATGGGCTATAGTAGTAAAGGACAAATTCAATATTTTGAGGATAATAAAGGGGCTCTAAAATTCAAAATCAGATAGCTAAATGATCAATGGTATGACCATCTTGAAACAATTCCACATGTCAGCTTAGTATAGAATGCTTCGAATCCTTTATACTGTAGCATACATGTTTTGTGTTCTATGTTGCTATGTGCCTTGTATGTACCATTCGTCACCACACATGAAGTTCCTTCCAAGGAAATACAAGTTATTTGAATTGAAACTATAAAACCATCAGCTTACAGTGTGTTTGTCACGTTCCTGACCTTATTTTCCTTTGTTTAGTCTTTGTTTAGTTGGTCGGGACGTGAGCTGGGTGGGCACCCTATGTTTTGTGTTTCTGTGTTGGGTTTGTTGTTTGGCCTAATATGGTTCTCAATCAGAGGCAGGTGTTTGTCATTGTCTCTGATTGGGAACCATATTAAGGTAGCCTGTTTTCACTGTTTGTTTGTGGGTGATTGTTCCTGTTCGTTTGTTCATGTATTTTGTGTTCCCATGTTCAGGACTGTAGCTTCGTCGGTTTTCGTCTGTTTATTGTTTTTGTTCGTGTTGAAAAAGTGTTACAATAAATATGGAAACGTACCACGCTGCGCTTTGGTCCTCCTCTCTTTCCACCGACGAGAGTCATTACAGTGTTTCAATGACATTCATATATTCTTTGACTTTCATCTTCAATCCAAGTATTTCCGCAGTGCATTGTAAACTACACCATTATTTCAAATGGTAGCACATCAAATCAAATTAAATTTGATTTGTCACAGGCGCCGGATTCAACAGGTGTGTAGACCTTAGAGTGAAATACTTACTTTACAAGCCCTTAATCAGTTTTAAGAAAAAAAGTGTTTAGAAAGTATTTACTAAAATAAACTGAAGTAAAAAAATAAAAATAATAATAATAATAATAATAATAGAGAAATAGAAAAACAACAAATAATTAAGGAGCAACAATAAAATAACAGAAGTGAGGCTATATACAGTGGGTACCGGTACAGAGTCAATGTGTGGGGCCACAGGTTAGTTGAGGTAATTGAGGTAATATGTACATGTAGGTAGAGGAAAAGTGACTATGCATAGATAATAAACAGAGTAGCAGCAGCGTACAAATGGCGGCGGGGGGACAATGCAAATAGTGCGGGGAACCATTTGATTAACTGTTCAGGAGTCTTATGGCTTGGGGGTAGAAACACTTGGCGCTCCGGAACCGCTTGCCGTACGGTAGCAAAGAGAACGGTCTATGACTAGGGTGGCTGGAGTCTTTGGCAATTTGTTGGGCCTTCCTCTCTCTATAGAGGTCCTGGATGGCAGGAAGATTGGCCCCAGTGATGTACTGGGCTATACACATTACCCTCTGTAGTGCCTTGCAGTCGGAGGCCATAGAATGGCTCTTTCCACTTTGCCCTATTGTACTGAAGTGATCAGCCATATATGATTTTGTTTAACCTTCCAACCTAAATTGATGTCAATAGATACATTTTTAGGGCCGAAATATAGAAATGCTATGGGTTCATCAGTTCTCAAACGGTTTACTTAAACTAGGCACTAAGTTATCCATTTTGAGCAGTATGATTAATGTGCAGTATGCAAATTGAAATAGCGATTTTGTGCGGTGAACAACTAACTTTGTCTGTTGTGAATGTGTTTGTTGTGCTCAGTCAATTGAACATTTGCTTTCGCAAGAGTTGTGAAACCTGAGACATTTGCAGTCAGAATGTTCAGTGCAGTGGAGCCCATATCCTGCCAGTCTGCAACCCACAGCCTTGTTCTAAACCACAGGTGTCAAACTCATTCCACGGGGGGCCGAGTGTCTGCGGGTTTTCGCTCCTCCCTTGTACTTGATTGATGACATTAACATCACTAATTAGTTAGGAACTCCCCACACCTGGTTGTCTAGGGCTTTATTGAAAGGAAAAACCAAAAACCTGCAGACACTAGGCCCTCCGTGGAATGAGTTTGACACCCTTGTTCTAAACAATCAACATATCTTTATCTTTCACTTCATCAGCAGGAGGAAACACCAGAAATAGTTATCATCATGGAACCTAAAATAACATTCAACTATATATCATAATTAGTCATTGAATTATAATTATCTGCTATTTAGTACTATTTCAGCTAAAGTGTAATAGCATTTCAGTCTGTTGAGTTTGTGGACTAAATGTGTTGAATGACTAAAGTAACAGGAAATTTAAAAATGTCACAGCTTCACTGTTTGGCACCTAGTGAACCGCAGAAGCCTGTCTACATAGAGCTCTCTGCAATGAAGCACCCAGTGTCACGTTCGTTCTCCTCCTCGTCTGAGGAGGTGCATGGATCGGACCAATACGCAGAGTGATACGAATACATCTTCTTTTATTATAGACGAAGACGAAACGAACAATATACAAACTAATACAAAAAAATTAAATAAACCACGAACGTGAAGCTACAAACGAAAGTGCACACACAGCTACTAACGTTAGACATAGACAATTCCCCACAATCACCTAAAGCCTATGGCTGCCTTAAATATGGCTCCCAATCAGAGACAAAAATAAACAGCTGTCTCTGATTGAGAACCAAACCAGGCAACCATAGACTTTCCTAAACCTCTCTACTTAACACAATCCCATACACTATACAAAACCCCCTAAACAATACACACACCCTAAACTAGACAAAACACACAAACATCCCATGTCACACCCAGACCTAACTAAACGAATAAAGAAAATCAATATAACAGAGGCCAGGGTGTGACAGTACCCCCCCCAAAGGTGCGGACTCCGGCCGCAAAACCTGACACAGAAAGGGAGGGTCCGGGTGGGCCTTCCTATGGCGGCGGCTCGGGTGCGGGACGTGGACCCCCCTCCACCATAGTCACTACCCGCTTTGGTGGCGCCTCTGGTACGGCGAGTCCCGGACTGAATACCATCCCAGAGGGCGCCACTGGACGGAGGGGCGGATCCTGGCTGGCTGGCTCTGGCGGATCCTGGCTGGCTGGCTCTGGCAGATCCTGGCTGGCTGGCTCTGGCGGATCCTGGCTGGCTGGCGGCTCTGGCGGATCCTGGCTGGCTGGCGGCTCCGGCGGATCCTGGCTGGCTGGCGGCTCCGGCGGATCCTGGCTGGCTGGCGGCTCCGGCGGATCCTGGCTGGCTGACGGCTCCGGCGGATCCTGGCTGGCTGACGGCTCCGGCGGATCCTGGCTGGCTGGCGGCTCCGGCGGATCCTGGCTGGCTGGCGGCTCCGGCGGATCCTGGCTGGCTGACGGCTCCGGCTGGTCATGGCTGGCTGGCGGCTCCGGCTGTTCATGGCTGGCTGGCGGCTCCGGCTGGTCATGGCTGGCTGGCGGCTCCGGCTGGTCATGGCTGGCTGGCGGCTCCGGCTGGTCATGGCTGGCTGGCGGCTCCGGCTGGTCATGGCTGGCTGACGGCTCCGGCTGGTCATGGCTGGCTGACGGCTCCGGCTGGTCCTGTCTGGCGGACGGCTCCGGCTGATCCTGTCTGGCGGACGGCTCCGGCGGCTCTGGGCAGACGGGCAGCTCCGACGGCTCTGGGCAGACGGGCAGCTCTGACGGCTCTGGGCGGACGGGCAGCTCTGACGGCTCTGGGCGGACGGGCAGCTCTGACGGCTCTGGGCGGACGGGCAGCTCTGACGGCTCTGGGCAGACGGGCAGCTCTGACGGCTCTGGGCAGACGGGCAGCTCTGACGGCTCTGGGCAGACGGGCAGCTCTGACGGCTCTGGGCAGACGGACAGTGCAGGCGGCACTGGGCAGACGGCAGACTCTGGCCGGCTGAGGCGCACAGTAGGCCTGGTGCGTGGTACCGGAACTGGAGGTTCCCGGGCTGAGGACACGCACCTCAAGGCTAGTGCGGGGAGAAGGAACAGGGCATACTGGACCCTGGAAACGCACATTAGGCCTAGTGCGTGGTGCTGGAAATGGTGGTACCGGGCTGGGGACATGCATCTCAGGGCTAGTGCGGGGAGGAGGAACAGGGCATACTGGACCCTGGAGACGCACATTAGGCCTAGTGCATGGTGCCGGAACTGGTGGTATCGGGCTGGGGACACGCATCTCAGGGCTAGTGCGGGGAGGAGGAACAGGGCATACTGGACCCTGGAGACGCACATTAGGCGTAGTGCGTGGTGCCGGAACTGGTGGTACCGGGCTGGGGACACGCATCTCAGGGCTAGTGCGGGGAGGAGGAACAGGACGTACTGGACTCTGGAGACGCACAGGAAGCTTGGTGCGTGGTGTTGGTACTGGTGGTACTGGGCCGAGGACACGCACCTCAAGGCTAGTGCGGGGAGCAGGAACAGGACGCACAGGGCTCTGGAGACGCACAGGAGGCTTGGTGCGTGGTGCCGGAACTGGAGGACTGGTACGAGGGGCTGCCACATGAGTGCTAGTACGTGGGGCTGCTACAGGAGGTGCAGGACTAGGAAGGCGTACAGGAGGCCTGGTTCGTGGGACTGTCATTCCCAGACGGTTAGCACGCACCTCAGGACGAGCATGGAGAGCTGACTCAGGTAACATCACTTCCCGCACACGCTCTGCCGGGTGGATTTTGTGCCTCACGCACCAACACAGCAGCTCCCTCATTTCACTCTCCTCCAACCTCCCCAATAAATCCTTAACAGTCTCTGTATCATTCCCATTGCTCACCTCCAATATCAGCCCGACTGGCTCAGGTTCTTTCTTAGGGTCCTCACGGGTAGCACGGGAAGTTGACGCAGATCTCCAATCTGGACTCGCCACACTCCCCATGAGCCCCTCCCCAAGAAATTTTTGGCGTTTCCTCGAGGGCTTCCTACCGCGCCTTCGTGCTCCTTTCTCCAACTCCATAATCCTGTAACCCTCCTCGCACTGCTCCAGCGAATCCCAGGCAGGCTCCGGCACTTTGTCTGGATCGCACGCCCACCTGTCTATCTCTTCCCAGGTTGTTCTCCACTCATCCTTTTCCCGGGTCCATTCCTCCACTAAGCGCTGTTCCCTCCTTTCACGCTGCTTGGTCCTGGTTTGGTGGGTAATTCTGTCCCGTTCGTTCTTCTCCTCGTCTGAGGAGGTGCATGGATCGGACCAATACGCAGAGTGATACGAATACATCTTCTTTTATTATAGACGAAGACGAAACGATCAATATACAAACTAATACAAAAAAAAACACGAACGTGAAGCTACAAACGAAAGTGCACACACAGCTACTAACGTTAGACATAGACAATTACCCACAATCACCTAAAGCCTATGGCTGCCTTAAATATGGCTCCCAATCAGAGACAGCAATAAACAGCTGTCTCTGATTGAGAACCAAACCAGGCAACCATAGACTTTCCTAAACCTCTCTACTTAACACAACCCCATACACTATACAAAACCCACTAAACAATACACACACCCTAAACTAGACAAAACACACAAACATCCCATGTCACACCCTGACCTAACTAAACTAATAATGAAAATCAATATAACAGAGGCCAGGGTGTGACACCCAGTAACTGTTGGAAGACCCTGATTTCGAGGATACATCTTTGTATTCACAATTTGTGTGTATGAAAATAAAGAGAGGGAAGTTCAGATTAAAATGTAAATATGAATCCATTTTAAACTTGGTTGGTGTGTGAGTGTGAAGGTGTGTGTGTGTGTGGGTATATAAAAAAAAAAGATTCATAGTACATGAAAGCTAGACACTGAGTACTCAGCAACAATTCAATTGCTAATAACACACCTAAGCTCAATGACTATCCAGTAGAACCTGTTAAGGTTATTGGCAGTAGTGCTTCAATTGAATGCATTCATTGAAGGGTCATTTCCTTAAGATGTGTTATGACTAACATGCAGATTGTGAATGCCTATTTGGGGAACACCAGACTGTCACGCCCTGATCTGTTCCACCTATCTTGTTATTGTTATTGTCTCCACCCCCTCCAGGTGTTTTTTCTTGTGTATTTATCCCTGTGTTTCTCTGGGCCAGTTCGTCTTGTATGTATTCAAGTCTACCAGCATTTTTCCCCTTGCTCCTGCTTTCTATTTCTCTTTGCTAGTCCTCCTGGTTTGGACCCGTGCCTGTTTTCTGGACTCTGTGCCCGCCTGCCTGACCACTCTGCCTGCCTCCGAACCTGAACCTGAACCTGCCTGCCGACCTGTACCTCTGCCTTCCTCTGGATTACCGACCTCTGCCTGCCTTGACCTGTCTTCTGCTTGTCCCTGTTGGAACATTACATATTGTTACTTTGACAGTCTGCATCTGGGTCTTACTTTGATACCTGATACAGACGCCTGCATAAATAGAGCTCTCTTGCAATAAGGGAAGACGTAGTCAGTTGCATCACTGAATGCATTCAACCAAAACGTGTCTCTGCATGAAACCAAAACCTTCTGAATGAGAGCAGTGCTGGGGGCTGCCTTAATCAACGTCCATGTCATTGGTGTCCGAGGATCAGCTGTTCTTAACTGACTTTCACGAGGGCAGAAGGTCATATTTTTTCCACCTTGCCGGCTCAGGGATTCAAACCAGCAGCCTTTCGGCTTACAGGCTTAAATCTCTTAACTGCTAGGCTACCTTGCCACCCAAGACTTCTGAGTGTACTTGGTATATTATTATCTACAAGGATGTTTTTTATGTTTTATTTGTATTTTCGCTATCCACCGTAAAAAGCCAAAAGTCAGAATGTTCAGTGCAGTGGAGCCCATATCCTGCCATTCTGCAACCCACATCCGTGTTCTAAACAATCAACATATCTTTATCTTTCACTTCATCAGCAGGAGGAAACACCTGGAATAGTTATCATTATGGAACCTAAAATAACATTCAACTATAGACCATGATTAGTCATTGAATTGTAATAATCTGCTATCTAGTAGAATTGTTGCAAAAGTGTAATTGCATTTCAGTCAGTTTAGTTTTTTTACCGTATGTGTTGAATTAGTAAAGTGACAGGAAGTTGAAAAAATTCAAATTCATTGACACCTAGTGAAATGCAGAAGTAACAGGAATTTAAATATTTTTAAAGTTCAACAATGGATGTAGGTATTGCGGATGCCCCCTTCAACATATTGGGTATTTGTAATTTTTTCCAAGTGATTCTGTTCCAATTTGTCTGTTTTTCCGCATTAAAACTTGGAGATGGAACTCTGTGTTGTGTATTGTTTTGGTATAACTGTCATCATCATTGCTTAAATGGCAAATCTGAGAAAGTACAGACGTGCAACCGTAAAAATACACATTTCTGATATTCTGAGAATATGGCAACCTTGTTCTGGGTATGGTTCTATCAGAAGCAACACTACCACCTGGGCCATGTTTTGGCAATAAATGAGGAACGTTCCAGATAGAAATGCAATGACTAGAACTGATGTGATTCCTTATCAGAGACACATTTGCTCTACATAGTATATGTGGTGTGGATTTCAAAAAGAAGATACAGAGTACTCTTTGAGATGCTCAGCAATCTAGATATCTACCGATTGTCACGCCCTGACCTGAGATATCTCTGAGATATATATCTCTGAGACCTGAGATATATTTTGGTTAGATCAGGGTGTGACTAGGGTGGGTACGTTAGTTTTTGTATTGTCTAGGGTTTTTTGTAAGTCTAGGGTTTTTGTAAGTCTGGGTATTTGTATGTCTATGGTGGCCTAATATGGTTCCCAATCAGAGGCAGCTATTTATCGTTGTCTCTGATTGGGGATCATATTTAGGTAGCCATTTTCCTTTTGGTGTTCGTGGGTTCTTGTTCTATGTTTAGTTGCCTGTATGCAATACTCATATTAGCTTCATGGTTTGTTTTGTTATTTTGTTCATTGTTCGTTCTTATGATATAGAAGAATGTACGCTGCGCCTTGGTCTCCTCCTTACAACGGCCGTGACACCGATTCCCACCTTTCAATGAGAAACACATTTTAATTAGATCATATACTGTACCTGTATTGTAACTGTTGCCAAATAATTACATTAACATATATTGAAAAGAATGTGAAAGTAGGGTGAGTCTTCTAGCGGGTCTCGAACCCAGACCACCAGAGCCAATGATGAACACCTGTCATCCAAAAAAAAGGGATATCTCTAGGGCATGTGCTTATTGGGCCAGTACAGTTAGGTCCTGTCCAGAAGAAACCCTAACCCCTCCTCCCTAGGCACTTGGATCTGAAACAACTTGTTAGGATGAATGCACTTTGATGTACACTCAACAATTATTTTTAGTGATCATAGGGATTGAGGAGTATATCATTAAAACAGGGTAATATGCCCCACGAACATTAGATAACTATACAGAAAGCCCTTAAATTGCTGGAATAAGTAAATAAAATCATTGATGAGAGAATAGTCAGATTCACTGATCCCTGACATGGACGTGGTGGTGTAGCAGGACGATCGGAGTACCCTGACCCAAGAGGTTATGAGTTCAAATCCCAGTTGAGGACATGTTGAAAAATAATTGACTGATTAATTGGACATGCACACTGTAATCATGTATGTCAAAGTGTGTCAAATATGTAAGTTAAAAACACTATCTTGAAAAGCACTGAGTGTGAGTATCCCCAATCTTGCAAACAAACAAAGAGCTTTGAATGGTTCACCAATCAGGGCCTTGATTGGCTCAGCAACAGTAACATGATGTGTAATGTCATTTTTTGGGGGGGGGGCACAAATGTTTTTGCCACGTTCCCATGAAACGTGCCTAGAACATTCATGTCTTATGTTCTTTGAACTTGGCAACGGTATATTGTGTATGTTTGGTGGGATGTTGGTGGGTACTTTGGACTATATCCGCCGGCGACTGATTTGGTGGTTGTGTAACCCCAGGGAGGTCCTAACTTTTGATCCCAGTTTCCCAGCTTGGTGGTGGGCAGATATTGAGCTCTGTCCTGGGCAGGTGCTCTATCCCAGCTATCACCTTGTCCAGTCAGTTTAATTTCTTCTAACTGATTTGCATTCGTTATCCACCTGGGAGGGCCGCTGTCGGCCGGCCCTTGGCCGGTGTTCAGACGGATGGTTCCTCCCGCCCAATGTGGATTTGCCTCTATCGGGGGAGCCCCTTACGGAGACGGTTTACCCCGTTTCTTCGATACGCTCCAGCCGCGCCCCGTCCGTGCGAGACCCGTCTGACCCAGTGGCCCTACATTGGTGTTCCGGTGCGGGGAGTGACACACCCAGGCAGCGATGCATGTGGTGATGGTCACCCCACCACGCACCGGCGCCAGAGACACGTGTTTTTCTCAAACCCTGTATTTATTAAGTTGATGGCGTTCCTACTAAGCCCTCCAGCTAGACAAGAGACCTCTCGAGCGGCGCCCCGGCAC